>NC_092148.1:90823089-90875589 GCF_045791955.1 Oncorhynchus clarkii lewisi
GGGAGAGAAGAGAGGGAGATAATGGAGGGAGAGAATGGAGGGAGAGAAGAGAGGGAGAGAATGGAGGGAGAGAAGAGAGGGAGAGAAGAGAGGGAGAGAAGGGAGGGAGAGAAGTTAGGGAGAGAATGGAGGGAGAGAAGAGAGGGAGAGAAGAGAGGGAGAGAAGGGAGGGAGAGAAGGGAGGGAGAGAATGGAGGGAGAGAAGAGAGGGAGAGAAGAGAGGGAGAGAATGGAGGGAGAGAAAGGAGGGAGGCGGTTGCTGTGTGAGGTGAATGAGGGATAAGGAGACCAGAGAGAGAAAGAAAGAGAGGGGGAGAGAGAGATAGAGAGAAAGTGGGCGTGAGTGAGAGAACGAGAGACAAAAATCCTATTTGACTCTAGACCCCCCCCCTCCCAAAATCTCCATCCAACATCCACCATGCAACCAGATAATTGAGGAACAGAGCTGTAAGGGAGGGATAGAAGATGATGGAGGAAGGATGAGGAAGAAACAATAGAGTGTTTCAGTTTAACTCAAGGACATTCCAGTCTGTATCTATTAAAACATGAAACAAATTCACTTTCCTTCTGGGACAATAAAGTCACTACTGCTAACATGTGTCTTAATGTTGAAAAATGACATATCGTGGGGATATCCTTCACCGTGTGTGTGTGTGTGTGCGTGCGTGCATGCGTGCGTGTGTGTGTGTGTGTGTGTGTTGTGGCTTGGGGAGTATAGTTTCCTCTACGTCAACAACATACTGTATGTTTAGTTCCCTGTGGAAAAGGAACCAATGATCAGACCTGAATTGCAGGGAGTTTTCAGCTAGCTAGTAGTTAACAGAGCCCCATCCTCTCCTCCTCCACCTCCTGCTCCTACTCCTCATTATCCTCCTCATCCTCATACTTCTCAGTACTATATATAGTGGGAGTACAGTACTATATATAGTGGGAGTACAGTACTATATATAGTGGGAGTACAGTACTATAACTAGTGGGAGTACAGTATTATATATAGTGGGAAGACAGTATTATATATAGTGGGAGTACAGTACTATTAATAGTAGGAGTACAGTATTATATATAGTGGGAGGACAGTACTATAAAAAGTAGGAGTACAGTATTATATATAGTGGGAGTACAGTATTATATATAGTGGGAGGACAGTACTATAAAAAGTAGGAGTACAGTACTATCTATAGTGGGAGTACAGTATTATATATAGTGGGAGGACAGTATTATATATAGTGGGAGTACAGTACTATAAATAGTAGGAGTACAGTATTATATATAGTGGGAGGACAGTATTATATATAGTGGGAGTACAGTACTATTAATAGTAGGAGTACAGTATTATATGTAGTGGGAGGACAGTACTATAAAAAGTAGGAGTACAGTATTATATATAGTGGGAGGACAGTATTATATATAGTGGGAGTACAGTCCTATATATAGTGGGAGGACAGTATTATATATAGTGGGAGTACAGTACTATAAATAGTAGGAGTACAGTATTATATATAGTGGGAGTACAGTATTATATATAGTGGGAGTACAGTATTATATATAGTGGGAGGACAGTATTATATATAGTGGGAGGACAGTATTATATATAGTGGGAGTACAGTACTATTAATAGTAGGAGTACAGTATTATATGTAGTGGGAGGACAGTACTATAAATAGTAGGAGTACAGTATTATATATGGTGGGAGCACAGTATTATATATAGTGGGAGTACAGTACTATTAATAGTAGGAGTACAGTATTATATATAGTGGGAGCACAGTATTATATATAGTGGGAGTACAGTACTATTAATAGTAGGAGTACAGTATTATATATAGTGGGAGTACAGTATTATATATAGTGGGAGTACAGTACTATTAATAGTAGGAGTACAGTATTATATGTAGTGGGAGGACAGTACTATAAATAGTAGGAGTACAGTATTATATATAGTGGGAGGACAGTATTATATATAGTGGGAGTACAGTACTATATATAGTGGCAGTACAGTATTATATATAGTGGGAGTACAGTACTATAAATAGTAGGAGAACAGTATTATATATAGTGGGAGTACAGTACTATATATAGTAAGAGCACAGTATTATATATAGTGGGAGTACAGTACTATAAATAGTAGGAGTACAGTATTATATATAGTGGGAGGACAGTATTATATATAGTGGGAGTACAGTATTATATATAGTGGGAGTACAGTATTATATATAGTGGGAGTACAGTACTATTAATAGTAGGAGTACAGTATTATATGTAGTGGGAGGACAGTACTATAAATAGTAGGAGTACAGTATTATATATAGTGGGAGGACAGTATTATATATAGTGGGAGCACAGTATTATATAAGGTGGGAGCACAGTATTATATATAGTGGGAGTACAGTACTATTAATAGTAGGAGTACAGTATTATATATAGTGGGAGCACAGTATTATATATAGTGGGAGTACAGTACTATTAATAGTAGGAGTACAGTATTATATATAGTGGGAGTACAGTATTATATATAGTGGGAGTACAGTACTATTAATAGTAGGAGTACAGTATTATATGTAGTGGGAGGACCGTACTATAAATAGTAGGAGTACAGTATTATATATAGTGGGAGGACAGTATTATATATAGTGGGAGTACAGTACTATATATAGTGGCAGTACAGTATTATATATAGTGGGAGTACAGTACTATAAATAGTAGGAGAACAGTATTATATATAGTGGGAGTACAGTACTATATATAGTAGGAGCACAGTATTATATATAGTGGGAGTACAGTACTATAAATAGTAGGAGTACAGTATTATATATAGTGGGAGGACAGTATTATATATAGTGGGAGTACAGTATTATATATAGTGGGAGTACAGTATTATATATAGTGGGAGTACAGTATTATATATAGTGGGAGTACAGTACTATAAATAGCAGGAGTACAGTACTATATATAGTGGGAGGACAGTATTATATAGTGGGAGGACAGTACTATATATAGTGGGAGGACAGTATTATATATAGTGGGAGGACAGTATTATATATAGTGGGAGGACAGTATTATATATAGTGGGAGTACAGTATTATATATAGTGGGAGGACAGTATTATATATAGTGGGAGTACAGTATTATATATAGTGGGAGTACAGTACTATAAATAGTAGGAGTACAGTACTATATATAGTGGGAGGACAGTATTATATATATTGGGAGGACAGTATTATATATAGTGTGAGGACAGTATTATATATAGTGGGAGGACAGTATTATATATAGTGGGAGGACAGTATTATATATAGTGGGAGGACAGTATTATATATAGTGGGAGGACAGTATTATATATAGTGGGAGGACAGTATTATATATAGTGGGAGGACAGTATTATATATAGTGGGAGGACAGTATTATATATAGTGGGAGTACAGTACTATAAATAGTAGGAGTACAGTACTATATATAGTGGGAGGACAGTACTATAAATAGTGGGAGTACAGTACTATATATAGTGGGAGGACAGTATTATATATAGTGGGAGGACAGTATTATATATAGTGGGAGGACAGTATTATATATAGTGGGAGGACAGTATTATATATAGAGGGAGGACAGTATTATATATAGTGGGAGGACAGTATTATATATAGTGGGAGGACAGTATTATATATAGTGGGAGGACAGTATTATATATAGTGGGAGGACAGTATTATATATAGTGGGAGGACAGTATTATATATAGTGGGAGGACAGTATTACAGTGCCTTGCGAAAGTATTCGGCCCCATTGAACTTTGCGACCTTTTGCCACATTTCAGGCTTCAAACATAAAGATATAAAACTGTCTTTTTTTGTGAAGAATCAACAACAAGTGGGACACAATCATGAAGTGGAACGACATTTATTGGATATTTCAAACTTTTTTAACAAATCAAAAACTGAAAAATTGGGCGTGCAAAATTATTCAGCCCCTTTACTTTCAGTGCAGCAAACTCTCTCCAGAAGTTCAGTGAGGATCTCTGAATGATCCAATGTTGACCTAAATGACTAATGATGATAAATACAATCCACCTGTGTGTAATCAAGTCTCCGTATAAATGCACCTGCACTGTGATAGTCTCAGAGGTCCGTCAAAAGCGCAGAGAGTATCATGAAGAACAAGGAACACACCAGGCAGGTCCGAGATACTGTTGTGAAGAAGTTTAAAGCCGGATTTGGATACAAAAAGATTTCCCAAGCTTTAAACATCCCAAGGAGCACTGTGCAAGCGATAAAATTGAAATGGAAGGAGTATCAGACCACTGCAAATCTACCAAGACCTGGCCGTCCCTCTAAACTTTCAGCTCATACAAGGAGAAGACTGATCAGAGATGCAGCCAAGAGGCCCATGATCACTCTGGATGAACTGCAGAGATCTACAGCTGAGGTGGGAGACTCTGTCCATAGGACAACAATCAGTCGTATTTTGCACAAATCTGGCCTTTATGGAAGAGTGGCAAGAAGAAAGCCATTTCTTAAAGATATCCATAAAAAGTGTTGTTTAAAGTTTGCCACAAGCCACCTGGGAGACACACCAAACATGTGGAAGAAGGTGCTCTGGTCAGATGAAACCAAAATTGAACTTTTTGGCAACAATGCAAAACGTTATGTTTGGCGTAAAAGCAACACAGCTGAACACACCATCCCCACTGTCAAACATGGTGGTGGCAGCATCATGGTTTGGGCCTGCTTTTCTTCAGCAGGGACAGGGAAGATGGTTCAAATTGATGGGAAGATGGATGGAGCCAAATACAGGACCATTCTGGAAGAAAACCTGATGGAGTCTGCAAAAGACCTGAGACTGGGACGGAGACTTGTCTTCCAACAAGACAATGATCCAAAACATAAAGCAAAATCTACAATGGAATGGTTCAATAATAAACATATCCAGGTGTTAGAATGGCCAAGTCAAAGTCCAGACCTGAATCCAATCGAGAATCTGTGGAAAGAACTGAAAACTGCTGTTCACAAATGCTCTCCATCCAACCTCACTGAGCTCGAGCTGTTTTGCAAGGAGGAATGGGAAAAAATGTCAGTCTCTCGATGTGCAAAACTGATAGAGACATACCCCAAGCGACTTACAGCTGTAATCGCAGAAAAAGGTGGCGCTACAAAGTATTAACTTAAGGGGGCTGAATAATTTTGCACGCCCAATTTTTCAGTTTTTGATTTGTTAAAAAAGTTTGAAATATCCAATAAATGTCGTTCCACTTCATGATTGTGTCCCACTTGTTGTTGATTCTTCACAAAAAAATACAGTTTTATATCTTTATGTTTGAAGCCTGAAATGTGGCAAAAGGTCGCAAAGTTCAAGTGGGCCGAATACTTTCGCAAGGCACTGTATATATAGTGGGCGGACAGTATTATATATAGTGGGAGGACAGTATTATATATAGTGGGAGGACAGTATTATATATAGTGGGAGGACAGTATTATATATAGTGGGAGGACAGTATTATATATAGTGGGAGGACAGTATTATATATAGTGGGAGGACAGTATTATATATAGTGGGAGTACAGTACTATAAATAGTGGGAGTACAGTACATTAAATAGAGGGAGTATAGTATTATATATAGTGGGAGGACAGTATTATATATAGTGGGAGTACAGTACTATAAATAGTGGGAGTACAGTACATTAAATAGAGGGAGTATAGTATTATATATAGTGGGAATAAAACCCGGACTAAAATCTCCACAATTATTACGCACAAAAACACAAAAACACAAAACATACATCCTCCATAACCTCTGAGTGAGAGATATCTAAAACATATATCTCTGTTCTCCTATCTCCCCCATAACCTCTGAGTGAGAGATATCTAAAACATATATCTCTGTTCTCCTATCTCCCCCATAACCTCTGAGTGAGAGATATCTAAAACATATATCTCTGTTCTCCTATCTCCCCCATAACCTCTGAGTGAGAGATATCTAAAACATATATCTCTGTTCTCCTATCTCCTCCATAACCTCTGAGTGAGAGATATCTAAAACATATATCTCTGTTCTCCTATCTCCCCCATAACCTCTGAATGAGAGATATCTAAAACATATATCTCTGTTCTCCTATCTCCTCCATAACCTCTGAGTGAGAGATATCTAAAACATATATCTCTGTTCTCCTATCTCCCCCATAACCTCTGAGTGAGAGATATCTAAAACATATATCTCTGTTCTCCTATCTCCTCCATAACCTCTGAGTGAGAGATATCTAAAACATATATCTCTGTTCTCCTATCTCCCCCATAACCTCTGAGTGAGAGATATCTAAAACATATATCTCTGTTCTCCTATCTCCCCCATAACCTCTGAGTGAGAGATATCTAAAACATATATCTCTGTTCTCCTATCTCCCCCATAACCTCTGAGTGAGAGATATCTAAAACATATATCTCTGTTCTCCTATCTCCCCCATAACCTCTGAGTGAGAGATATCTAAAACATATATCTCTGTTCTCCTATCTCCCCCATAACCTCTGAATGAGAGATAACTAAAACATATCTCTCCGTGCTTCAATGTGAGCTGTTGTCAGGCATTGTGTTAGGCTACAGCCTGGGAGGCTGGGAGGGGTTGCTGTTCCACTGGGGGGGGGGGGGGGGTGTACAGGCATAGCTGCATGTCTGACACACACATAATTAAACAGATCTTTACCTAAAGATCACATTCATCCCTACAGACACCAGAGCAGACCAGACTCCTACATACATACTGCATGGACACACACACACACGCACACACACACACACACACACACAACATTGGGGGAGTGAAGGGGAAGGAGGGTAGAGAACATACAACAAGACCAACAGCCTTGAGCTATGAGTTCAACTAAATAAATAAAGAAGAGAAATCTCATTTTAAACCAGACGCTTCACACCCGTTCCACCCTCCCTCCTCCTCTCCCCCACCCTCCTCCTCTCAATCCCTCCCTCCCCCTCCTCTCCTCCACCCTCCCTCCTCCTCTCCTCCACCTTCCCTCCTCCTCTCCTCCACCCTCCTCCTCTCCTCCACCCTCCCTCCTCCTCTCCCCCACCCTCCCTCCTCCTCTCAATCCCTCCCTCCTCCTCTCAATCCCTCCCTCCTCCTCTCAATCCCTCCCTCCCCCTCCTCTCCTCCACCCTCTCCCTCCTCTCCTCCACCCTCCCTCCTCCTCTCCTCCACCCCCCCTCCTCCTCTCCTCCACCCTCCCTCCTCCTCTCCCCCACCCTCCCTCCTCCTCTCAATCCCTCCCTCCCCCTCCTCTCCTCCACCCCCCTTCCTCCTCTCCTCCACCTTCCCTCCTCCTCTCCTCCACCCTCCCTCCTCCTCTCAATCCCTCCCTCCCTCTCCTCTCCTCCACCCTCCCTCCTCCTCTCCTCCACCCTCCCTCCTCCTCTCAATCCCTCCCTCCCCCTCCTCTCCCCCACCCTCCCCCTCCTCTCCTCCACCCTCCCTCCTCCTCTCCTCCACCCTCCCTCCTCCTCTCCTCCACCCTCCCTCCTCCTCTCCTCCACTCTCCCTCCCCCTCTCAATCCCTCCCTCCCCCTCCTCTCCTCCACCCTCCCTCCTCCTCTCCTCCACCCTCCTCCTCCTCTCCTCCACCCTCCCTCCTCCTCTCAATCCCTCCCTCCCCCTCCTCTCCTCCACCCTCCCTCCTCCTCTCCTCCACCCTCCCTCCTCCTCTCCTCTCTCCATCCTCCTCCTCTCCTCTCTCCATCCTCTCTATCCCTCCATCATCCTCCTCCTCTCCATCCCACATCCTCCTTTCCATCCTCCTCCTTTCCATCCCTCCATCCTTCTCCTCTCCATCCCTCATCCTCCTCTCCTCTCTCCATCCTCCTCCTTTCCATCCCTCCATCCTCCTCCTCCCCATCCCTCCATCCTCCTCCTCTCCATCCCTCCATCCTCCTCTCCTCTCTCCATCCTCCTCCTCTCCATCCCTCATCCTCCTCTCCTCTCTCCATCCTCCTCCTTTCCATCCCTCCATCCTCCTCCTACCCATCCCTCCATCCTCCTCCTCCTCTCCATCCCTCCATCCTCCTCCTCTCCATCCCTCCATCCTCCTCCTCTCCATCCCTCCATCCTCTTCCTCTCCCCATGCCCCTGATGGTGAGGATTCATTCTGAAGAAGAATCAACAAAGACCGTCCGCCATGCACCCCTCCCTCCCTCCATCTCCCATCCCCCTCTCCATCCCTCCCTCCATCTCCCATCTCCCTCTCCCTCTATCCCTCCATCTCCCATCCACACCTCCCTCTATCCCTCCATCCCTCTCCCTCCATCTCCCTCTCCCTCCATCTCCCATCCCCCTCTCCCTCCATCCCTCCCTACATCTCCCATCCCCCTCTCCCTCCCTCCATCCCTCCCTCCATCTCCCATCCCCCTCTCCCTCTATCCCTCCAGCTCCCGTCCACCCCTCCCTTCATCCCTCCATCCCTCTCCCTCCATCTCCCTCCATCCCTCCCTCCATCTCCAAATCCCCCTCTCCCTCTATCCCTCCATCCACCCCTCCCTCCATCCCTCCATCCCTCTTCCTCCAGCCCTCAAGACACAGGAGAAAGTCGTTCAGCTGTTTGTTCAAACGCTTTCCTTCAGACACACACACATATAATTCTCCTAGGATACAAAGCCTCAGGCCATTACAAGACGGTACTGACCATGACACCTGTCAATCAAGGAGAGGTGGGGAGGAACTGAGAGGTGTGTTTTGTGTGTGTGTGTGTGTGTGTGTGTGTGTGTGTGCGTGTGTGTGTGTGTGTGCGTGTCTGTGTGTGTGTGTGTGCGTGTCTGTGTGTGTGTGTGTGGTGTGTACGTGTGTGTGCGTGCGTGTGTGTGTGTGTCTGTGTGTGTGTACGTCTGTGTGTGTGTGTGTGTGTGTGTGTGTGTGTGTGTACGTGTGTGTGTGTGTGTGTACGTGTGTGTGTGTGTACGTGTGTGTGTGTGTGTGTGTACGTGTGTGTGTGTGTGTGTGTACGTGTGTGTGTGTGTGTGTGTGCACGTCTGTGTGTGTGTGTGTGTGTGTGTGTGCGCGCGCGTGTGTGTGGTTCAGGAAGGCTTAAGGTTAAAGGTACAATCTGCAGTTGAAACAAAGAACAATATTTTGGTAAAAGCTGAGGGCTGGAGAAATGTTTACCACTCTGAAATTCATAGACAGAGCTATGGATGCAAGGACGGACTATCCATGACATCAACATTATAGTTTGAAACATGTTTAGAGGATACAGCCTATAGTGTTCATAGATATCTACTTTGTTTACAAACACTGGAGTAGAACAAGCTTATATTTTGGGTTCTATGGCAGTTGAGCTCATGAGGCATTTACAAGTGATGGATTTATGGCTGTAGCAATTGCAGATTGCCCCTTTAATGCTGTCAAAGCCAGCATTTCCCCTTTAAGGCTGTCAAAGCCAGCATTGTCCCTTTAAGGTTGTCAAGGACAGCATTGCCCCTTTAAGGTTGACAAGGACAGCATTGCCCCTTTAAGGCTGTCAATGCCTGCATTGTCCCTTTAAGGTTGTCAAGGACAGCATTGCCCCTTTAAGGTTGACAAGGACAGCATTGCCCCTTTAAGGTTGTCAAGGACAGCATTGTCCCTTTAAGGTTGACAAGGACAGCATTGCCCCTTTAAGGTTGACAAGGACAGCATTGCCCCTTTAAGGTTGACAAGGACAGCATTGCCCCTTTAAGGTTGTCAAGGACAGCATTGTCCCTTTAAGGTTGACAAGGACAGCATTGCCCCTTTAAGGTTGACAAGGACAGCATTGCCCCTTTAAGGTTGTCAAGGACAGCATTGTCCCTTTAAGGTTGTCAAGGACAGCATTGCCCCTTTAAGGTTGTCAAGGACAGCATTGCCCCTTTAAGGTTGTCAAGGACAGCATTGCCCCTTTAAGGTTGACAAGGACAGCATTGCCCCTTTAAGATTGTCAAGGACAGCATTGCCCCTTTAAGGTTGTCAAGGACAGCATTGCCCCTTTAAGGTTGTTTCTCTGTATATATCAATTATGTCGCTCTTGCTGTGGGTGCTTCTTTGATCCACCTCTACTCAGACGACACCATTCTGTTTGCATCTGGACTGAAGTTGGAGACTTTTATCTCCCTCACTAACTTCAAGCATCAGCTGTCAAAGCAGCTAACCGATCGCTGCAGTGGTACATAGCCCATCTGTAAATAGTCCATCCAACCAACTACCTACCTCATCCCATATTTGTTTTAGTTTTTCTGCTCTTTTGCACACCAGTATTTCTACTTGCACATCCTCATCTGCACATCTATCATATTACATATAAATTGTAATTACTTCGCCACTATTGGACTATTTATTGCCTTACCTCCTTACTTCATTTGCACTCACTGTATACATATTTTTCTATTGTGTTATTTACTGTACGTTTGTTTATCCCATGTGTAACTCTGTGTTGTTGTTTTTGTGGCATTGCTTTGCTTTATCTTGGCCAGGTCGCAGTTGTAAATGAGAACTTGTTCTCAACTGGTCTACCTGGTTAAATAAAGGTGTTCTCAACTGGTCTACCTGGTTAAATAAAGGTGTTCTCAACTGGTCTACCTGGTTAAATAAAGGTGTTCTCAACTAGCCTACCTGGTTAAATAAAGGTGTTCTCAACTAGCCTACCTGATTAAATAAAGGTGTTCTCAACTAGCCTACCTGGTTAAATAAAGGTGTTCTCAACTAGCCTACCTGGTTAAATAAAGGTGTTCTCAACCGGCCTACCTGGTTAAATAAAGGTGTTCTCAACTAGCCTACCTGGTTAAATAAAGGTGTTCTCAACTGGCCTACCCGGTTAAATAAAGGTGTTCTCAACTGGCCTACCTGGTTAAATAAAGGTGTTCTCAACTAGCCTACCTGGTTAAATAAAGGTGTTCTCAACTAGCCTACCTGGTTAAATAAAGGTGTTCTCAACCGGCCTACCTGGTTAAATAAAGGTGTTCTCAACTTGCCTACCTGGTTAAATAAAGGTGTTCTCAACTAGCCTACCTGGTTAAATAAAGGTGTTCTCAACTAGCCTACCTGGTTAAATAAAGGTGTTCTCAACTAGCCTACCTGGTTAAATAAAGGTGTTCTCAACTAGCCTACCTGGTTAAATAAAGGTGTTCTCAACCGGCCTACCTGGTTAAATAAAGGTGTTCTCAACTTGCCTACCTGGTTAAATAAAGGTGTTCTCAACTAGCCTACCTGGTTAAATAAAGGTGTTCTCAACTAGCCTACCTGGTTAAATAAAGGTGTTCTCAACTAGCCTACCTGGTTAAATAAAGGTGTTCTCAACTAGCCTACCTGGTTAAATAAAGGTGAAATAAATAAAAAATGTTTCAATTTCGCCAAATCTAACGCAAGGATAAGCATGTTCTTGGTACCATTTGAAAGGATACACTTTGAAGTTTGTGGAAATGTGAAAAGATTGTAGGAGAATGTAACACAATTGATGTGATAAAAAGATAATACAAAGAACAAAAAAACAACTTTTCATTTGTATTTTTTTGTACCATCATCTTTGAAATGCAAGAGAAAGTCCAGAATGTATTATTGCAGCCCAGGTAAAATGTAGATATTGGACACTAGATGGCAGCAGTGTATGTGCAACATTTTTAGACTGATCCAATGAACCATTGCATTTATGTTCAAAATTTTGTCAAGACTGCCCAAATGTGACTCATTTGTTTATTAATAACTTTTCATGTTCAAAATTGTGCACTCTCCTCAAGCAATAGCACAGTATTATTTCACTGTAATAGCTACTGTAAATTGGACAGTGCAGTTAGATTAGAATTTCAGCTTTCTGCATATATCAGATATGTCTATGTCCTGGGAAATGTTCTTGTTTCTTACAACCTCATGCTTGTCACGTTAGCTCACCAGTCCCGTGGATGGGACACCGATCCCGAAGAAGTAAGGTTGTCAAGGCCAGCATTGCCCCTTTAAGGTTGTCAAGGCCAGCAGGGGAGACTGAGGTGGTGGGCTCTCATGACTCAGTCCAAGTTGAGGAAGTTAGATAGAGAGCGTGTGTGTGTGTGTGTGTGTGTGTGTGTGTATGTGTGTGTGTGTGTGTGTGTGTGTGTGTGTGTGTGTGTGTGTGTGTGTTTGTGTGTGTGTGTGTGCGTGCGTGCGTGCGTGCGTGCATGCGTGTGTGTGTCATGGCAGTAGTTTTGGCGGGTAAACCCCTCACAGATGGATGAGCATCCTGCCTGGTCTGATGGTCTGAGCTCAGTAAACCAACAGGATTTAACTTGGTCCAAATTGTCACCATTATGCCTATATAGTGCACTACTTTTGACCAGAGCAGAGCCATTTTTGGACACAGTATTAGTTTGGGACACAACGATTATTCCATCACACTGAACACACTTGCTGCTGACCAACATCCAACATCACACTGCATAACAAATATTGTACTGGAGAGAGAGATGCAGGGAGGGGGGGAGAGAGAGAGAGAGAGAGAGAGAAAGAGAGAGAGAGAGAGAGAGAGAGAGAGAGAGAGAGAGAGAGAGAGAGAGAGAGAGAGAGAGAGAGAGAGAGAGAGAGAGCGGGAGAGAGAGAAAGAGAGAGAGAGAGAGAGAGAGAGAGAGAGAGAGAGAGAGAGAGAGAGAGCGGGAGAGAGAGAAAGAGAGAGAGAGAGAGAGAGAGAGAAAGAGAGAGAGAGAGAGAGAGAGAGAGAGAGAGAGAGAGAGAGAGAGAGACAGAGACAGAGACAGAGAGAGAGAGAGAGAGAGAGAGACAGAACTTGCGTGGAGCCCCAGATCGAGGGAGATTATCAGTGGTCTTGTATGTCTTCCATTTCCTAATAATTGCTCCCACAGTTGATTTCTTCAAACCAAGCTGCTTACCTAATGCAGATTCAGTCTTCCCAGCCTGTCGCAGGTCTACAATTTTGTTTCTGGTGTCCTTTGACAGCTCTTTGGTCTTGGCCATAGTGGAGTTTGGAGTGTGACTGTTTGAGGTTGTGGACAGGTGTCTTTTATACAGATAACAAGTTCAAACAGGTGCCATTAATACAGGTAACGAGTGGAGGGCAGAGAAGCCTCTTAAAGAAGAAGTTACAGGTCTGTGAGAGCCAGAAATCTTGCTTGTTTGTAGGTGACCAAATACTTATTTTCCACCATAATTTGCAAATAAATTCATAAAAAATCCTACAATGTGATTTCCTGGATTTGTTTTCTCATTTTGTCTGTCATAGTTGAAGTGTACCTATGATGAAAATTACGGGCCTCTCTCGTCTTTTTAAGTGGGAGAACTTGCACAATTGGTGGCTGACTAAATACTTTTTTGCCCCACTGTATATATATAGAGAGAGAAAAGGAAAGGAGATGAGAGACAGATGTGTCTCTTCTCCTTTCCATCTCTCTCTCTCTCTCTCTCTCTCTCTCTCTCTCTCTCTCTCTCTCTCTCTCTCTCTCTCTCTCTCTCTCTCTCTCTCTCTCTCTCTCTCTCTCTCTCTCTCTCTCTCTCTCTCTCTCTCTCTCTGGCTGTCTGTTCTAAAGAGACGGGCAGGGATGGTGGGAGTGGGGAGGTGATGGGAGGGGAGATGGTAGAAGGAGAGGAGATAGGAGGTGAGGTGGTAGGAGGTAGGAGGGGAGGTGGTGGAAGGGGAAGTGGTGGGAGGGGAGGTGGTAGGAGGGTAGGAAGGGCGGTGGTAGGAGGGGAGGTGGTAGGAGGGGAGGTGGTAGGAGGTAGGAGGGGAGGTGGTGGGAGGGGAAGAGGTAGGAGGGGAGGTGGTGGGAGGGGAAGAGGTAG
Organism: Oncorhynchus clarkii lewisi; assembly: GCF_045791955.1. Lineage (NCBI taxonomy): Eukaryota > Metazoa > Chordata > Actinopteri > Salmoniformes > Salmonidae > Oncorhynchus > Oncorhynchus clarkii. The sequence continues at coordinate 90,836,844 of NC_092148.1, forward strand.
GAGGTAGGAGGGGAGGTGGTGGGAGGGGAGGTGGTAGGAGGGGAGGTAGTAGGAGGGGAAGAGGTAAGAGGTAGGATAGGAGGTGGTAGGAGGGGAGGTGGTAGTAGGAGAGGTGGTAGGAGGGGAGGTGGTAGGAGGGGAGGTGGTAGGATGGAGAGGTGCTGGGAGGGGAGGTGGTGGGAGGGGAAGAGGTAGGAGGTAGGAGGGGAGGTGGTAGGAGGAGAGGTTGTAGGAGTGGAGGTGGTGGGAGGGGAAGAGGTAGGAAGTAGGAGGGGAGGTGGTGGGAGGGGAAGAGGTAGGAAGTAGGAGGGGAGGTGGTGGGAGGGGAAGAGGTAAGAGGTAGGAGGGGTGGAGGTAGGATGGGAGGAGGTAGGAGGGGAGGTGGTAGGAGGAGAGATGGTAGGAGGGGAGGTGGTAGGAGGGGAGGTGGTAGGAGGAGAGATGGTGGGAGGGGAGGTGGTGGGAGGGGAAGAGGTAAGAGGTAGGAGGGGAAGAGGTAAGAGGTAGGAGGGGAGGTGGTGGGAGGGGAGGTGGTGGGAGGGGAGGTGGTAGGAGGAGAAGAGGTAAGAGGTAGGAGGGGAGGTGGTAGGAGGGGAAGAGGTAGGAGTTAGCAGGGGAGGTGGTAGGAGGGGAAGAGGTAGGAGGTAGGAGGGGAGGTGGTAGGAGGGGAGGTAGTAGGAGGGGAAGAGGTAAGAGGTAGGATAGGAGGTGGTAGGAGGGGAGGTGGTAGTAGGAGAGGTGGTAGGAGGGGAGGTGGTAGGAGGGGAGGTGGTAGGATGGAGAGGTGCTGGGAGGGGAGGTGGTGGGAGGGGAAGAGGTAGGAGGTAGGATGGGAGGTGGTAGGAGGAGAGGTTGTAGGAGTGGAGGTGGTGGGAGGGGAAGAGGTAGGAAGTAGGAGGGGAGGTGGTGGGAGGGGAAGAGGTAGGAAGTAGGAGGGGAGGTGGTGGGAGGGGAAGAGGTAAGAGGTAGGAGGGGTGGAGGTAGGATGGGAGGTGGTAGGAGGGGAGGTGGTAGGAGGAGAGATGGTAGGAGGGGAGGTGGTAGGAGGGGAGGTGGTAGGAGGGGAGGTGGTAGGAGGAGAGGTGGTGGGAGGGGAGGTGGTGGGAGGGGAAGAGGTAAGAGGTAGGAGGGGAAGAGGTAAGAGGTAGGAGGGAAGGTGGTGAGAGGGGAAGAGGTTGGAGTTAGCAGGGGAGGTGGTAGGAGGGGAAGAGGTAGGAGGTAGGAGGGGAGGTGGTAGGAGGGGAAGAGGTAGGAGGTAGGAGGGGAAGAGGTAGGAGGTAGGAGGGGAGGTGGTGGGAGGGGAAGAGGTAGGAGGTAGGAGGGGGGGTGGTGGGAGGGGAAGAGGTAGGAGGTAGGAGGGGAGGTGGTAGGAGGGGAGGTGGTAGGAGGTAGGAGGGGAGGTGGTGGGAGGGGAAGAGGTAGGAGGTAGGAGGGGAGGTGGTAGGAGGGGAAGAGGTAAGAGGTAGGAGGGGAGGTGGTGGGAGGGGATATGGTAGGATGGGAGATGGTAGGAGGGGAGGTGGTAGGAAGTGAGGTGGTAGGAGGGGAGGTGGTATTAGGGGAGGTGGTAGGAGGAGAGGTGGTGGGAGGGGAATAGATAGGAGGTAGGAGGGGAGGTGGTGGTAGGGGAAGAGGTAAGAGGTAGGACGTGTGGAGGTAGGATGGGAGGTGGTAGGATGGGAGGTGGTAGGAGGGGAGGTGGTAGGAGGAGAGGTGGTAGGAGGGGAGGTGGTAGGAGGGGAGGTGGTAGGAGGAGAGGTGGTAGGAGGAGAGGTGCTAGGAGGGGAGGTGGTGGGAGGGGAAGAGGTAAGAGGTAGGAGGGGAAGAGGTATGAGGTAGGAGGGGAGGAAGTGGGAGGGGAGGTGGTAGGAGGGGAGGTCGTAGGAGGGGAGGTGATAGGAGGGGAAGAGGTAAGAGGTAGGAGGGGAGGTGGTTGGAGGGGAGGTGGTAGGAGGGGAGGTGGTAGGAGGGGAAGAGGTAAGAGGTAGGAGGGGAGGTGGTGGGAGGGGAGGTGGTAGGTGGGGATATGGTAGGATGGGAGGTGGTAGGAGGGGAAGAGGTAGGACGGAAGGTGGTGGGAGGGGAGGTGATAGGAGGGGAAGAGGTAAGAGGTAGGAGGGGAGGTGGTAGGAGGGGAAGAGGTAAGAGGTAGGAGGGGAGGTGGTAGGAGGGGAAGAGGTAAGAGGTAGGAATGGGAGGTGGTTGGAGGGGAGGTGGTAGGAGGGGAGGTGGTAGGAGGGGAAGAGGTAAGAGGTAGGAGGGGTGGAGGTAGGATGGGAGGTGGTAGGAGGGGAGGTGGTAGGAGGAGAGGTGGTAGGAGGGGAGGTGGTAGGAGGGGAGGTGGTAGGAGGGGAGGTGGTACGAGGAGAGGTGGTGGGAGGGGAGGTGGTGGGAGGGGAAGAGGTAAGAGTTAGGAGGGGAAGAGGTAAGAGGTAGGAGGGGAGGTGGTAGGAGGGGAGGTGGTAGGGGGAGAGTTGGTGGGAGGGGAGGTGGTGGGAGAGGAAGAGGTAGGAAGTAGGAGGGAAGGTGGTGGGAGGGGAAGAGGTAAGAGGTAGGACGGGTGGAGGTAAGAGGTAGGAGGGGAGGTGGTAGGAGGGGGGGGGATAGGGGGAGAGGTGGTGGGAGGGGAGGTGGTGGGAGGGGAAGAGGTAAGAGGTAGGAGGGGTGGAGGTAGGATGGGAGGTGGTAGGAGGGGAGGTGGTAGGAGGAGAGATGTTAGGAGGGGAGGTGGTAGGAGGGGAGGTGGTAGGAGGTAGGAGGGGAGGTGGTGGGAGGGGAAGAGGTAGGAGGTAGGAGGGGAGGTGGTAGGAGGGGAAGAGGTAAGAGGTAGGAGGGGAGGTGGTGGGAGGGGATATGGTAGGATGGGAGATGGTAGGAGGGGAGGTGGTAGGAAGAGAGGTGGTAGGAGGGGAGGTGGTATTAGGGGAGGTGGTAGGAGGAGAGGTGGTGGGAGGGGAATAGATAGGAGGTAGGAGGGGAGGTGGTGGTAGGGGAAGAGGTAAGAGGTAGGACGTGTGGAGGTAGGATGGGAGGTGGTAGGATGGGAGGTGGTAGGAGGGGAGGTGGTAGGAGGAGAGGTGGTAGGAGGGGAGGTGGTAGGAGGGGAGGTGGTAGGAGGAGAGGTGGTAGGAGGAGAGGTGCTAGGAGGGGAGGTGGTGGGAGGGGAAGAGGTAAGAGGTAGGAGGGGAAGAGGTATGAGGTAGGAGGGGAGGAAGTGGGAGGGGAGGTGGTAGGAGGGGAGGTCGTAGGAGGGGAGGTGATAGGAGGGGAAGAGGTAAGAGGTAGGAGGGGAGGTGGTTGGAGGGGAGGTGGTAGGAGGGGAGGTGGTAGGAGGGGAAGAGGTAAGAGGTAGGAGGGGAGGTGGTGGGAGGGGAGGTGGTAGGTGGGGATATGGTAGGATGGGAGGTGGTAGGAGGGGAAGAGGTAGGACGGAAGGTGGTGGGAGGGGAGGTGATAGGAGGGGAAGAGGTAAGAGGTAGGAGGGGAGGTGGTAGGAGGGGAAGAGGTAAGAGGTAGGAGGGGAGGTGGTAGGAGGGGAAGAGGTAAGAGGTAGGAATGGGAGGTGGTTGGAGGGGAGGTGGTAGGAGGGGAGGTGGTAGGAGGGGAAGAGGTAAGAGGTAGGAGGGGTGGAGGTAGGATGGGAGGTGGTAGGAGGGGAGGTGGTAGGAGGAGAGGTGGTAGGAGGGGAGGTGGTAGGAGGGGAGGTGGTAGGAGGGGAGGTGGTACGAGGAGAGGTGGTGGGAGGGGAGGTGGTGGGAGGGGAAGAGGTAAGAGTTAGGAGGGGAAGAGGTAAGAGGTAGGAGGGGAGGTGGTAGGAGGGGAGGTGGTAGGGGGAGAGTTGGTGGGAGGGGAGGTGGTGGGAGAGGAAGAGGTAGGAAGTAGGAGGGAAGGTGGTGGGAGGGGAAGAGGTAAGAGGTAGGACGGGTGGAGGTAAGAGGTAGGAGGGGAGGTGGTAGGAGGGGGGGGGATAGGGGGAGAGGTGGTGGGAGGGGAGGTGGTGGGAGGGGAAGAGGTAAGAGGTAGGAGGGGTGGAGGTAGGATGGGAGGTGGTAGGAGGGGAGGTGGTAGGAGGGGAGGTGGTAGGAGGGGAGGTGGTAGGAGGAGAGGTGGTGGGAGGGGAGGTGGTGGGAGGAGAGGTGGTAGGAGGGGAGGTGGTAGGAGGGGAGGTGGTAGGAGGAGAGGTGGTAGGAGGGGAGGTGGTAGGAGGGGAGGTGGTAGGAGGGGAGGTGGTACGAGGAGAGGTGGTGGGAGGGGAGGTGGTGGGAGGGGAAGAGGTAAGAGTTAGGAGGGGAAGAGGTAAGAGGTAGGAGGGGAGGTGATAGGAGGGGAATAGGTAAGAGGTAGGAGGGGAGGTGTTGGGAGGGGAGGTGGTAGGAGGGGATATGTTAGGATGGGAGGTGGTAGGAGCGGAAGAGGTAGGTGGGAAGGTGGTGGGAGGGGAGGTGATAGGAGGGGAGGTGGTGGGAGGGGAGGTGGTGGGAGGGGATGTGATAGGAGGGTAGGTGGTGGGAGGGGAAGAGGTAGGAGGTAGGAGGGGAGGTGGTGGGAGGGGAAGAGGTAGGAGGTAGGAGGGGAGGTGGTGGGAGGGGATATGGTAGGAGGGGAAGAGTTAAGAGGTAGGAGGGGAGGTGGTAGGAGGGGAAGAGGTAAGAGGTAGGAGGGGAGGTGGTGGGAGGGGAAGAGGTAGGAGGTAGGAGGGGAGGTGGTGGGAGGGGATATGGTAGGAGGGGAAGAGTTAAGAGGTAGGAGGGGAGGTGGTAGGAGGGGAAGAGGTAAGAGGTAGGAGGGGAGGTGGTAGGAGGGGAAGAGGTAAGAGGTAGGAGGGGAGGTGGTGGGAGGGGATATGGTAGGATGGGAGGTGGTGGGAGGGGAGGTGATAGGAGGGGAGGAGGTAAGAGGTAGGAGGGGAGGTGGTAGGAGGGGAGGTGGCGGGAGGGGATGTGATAGGAGGGGAGGTGGTGGGAGGGGAAGAGGTAGGAGGGGAGGTGGTAGGAGGGGAAGAGGTAAGAGGTAGGAGGGGAGGTGGTGGGAGGGGAGGTGGTAGGAGGGGATATGGTAGGATGGGAGGTGGTAGGAGGGGAAGAGGTAGGACGGAAGGTGGTGGGAGGGGAGGTGATAGGAGGGGAGGTGGCGGGAGGGGATGTGATAGGAGGGGAGGTGGTGGGAGGGGAAGAGGTAGGAGGTAGGAGGTAGGAGGGGAGGTGGTGGGAGGAGAAGAGGTAGGAGGTAGGAGGGGAGGTGGTAGGAGGTAGGAGGAGAGGTGGTGGGAGGGGAAGAGTTAAGAGGTAGGAGCGGAGGTGGTAGGAGGGGAGGTGATAGGAGGAGAGGTGGGAGGGGAAGAGGTAAGAGGTAGGAGGGGAAGAGGTAGGAGGTAGGAGGGGAGGTGGTGGGAGGGGAAGAGGTAGGAGGTAGGAGGGGAGGTGGTAGGAGGTAGGAGGGGATTTGGTGGGAGGGGAAGAGGTCAGAGGTAGGAGGGGAAGAGGTAAGAGGTAGGAGGGGAGGTGGTGGGAGGGGAGGTGGTAGGAGGGGAAGAGGTAAGAGGTAGGAGGGGAGGTGGTGGGAGGGGAGGTGGTAGGAGGGGAGGTGGTGGGAGGGGAAGAGGTAAGAGGTAGGAGGGGAAGAGGTAAGAGGTAGGAGGGGAGGTGGTGGGAGGAGAAGAGGTAGGAGGTAGGAGGGGAGGTGGTAGGAGGTAGGAGGGGATTTGGTGGGAGGGGAAGAGTTAAGAGGTAGGAGGGGAGGTGGTAGGAGGGGAGGTGATAGGAGGAGAGGTGGGAGGGGAAGAGGTAAGAGGTAGGAGGGGAAGAGGTAGGAGGTAGGAGGGGAGGTGGTGGGAGGGGAAGAGGTAAGAGGTAGGAGGGGAAGAGGTAGGAGGTAGGAGGGGAGGTGGTGGGAGGGGAAGAGGTAAGAGGTAGGAGGGGAGGTGGTAGGAGGGGAGGTGGTAGGTGGGGATATGGTGGGAGGGGAAGAGGTAAGAGGTAGGAGATGAGGTGGTGGGAGGGGAGGTGGTAGGAGGGGAAGAGGTAAGAGGTAGGAGGGGAGGTGGTGGGAGGGGACGTGGTAGGAGGGGAGGTGGTGGGAGGGGAAGAGGTAAGAGGTAGGAGGGGAAGAGGTAAGAGGTAGGAGGGGAGGTGGTAGGAGGGGAGGTGGTGGGAGGGGAGGTGGTAGGATTGGAGGTCGTAGGAGGGGAGGTGATAGGAGGGGAAGAGGTAAGAGGTAGGAGGGGAGGTGGTAGGAGGGGAGGTGGTAGGAGGGGAGGTGGTAGGAGGAGAGGTGGTAGGAGGGAATGTGGTAGGAGGAGAGGTGGTGGGAGGGAAGGTGGTGGGAGGGGAGGTGGTGGGAGGGAAGGTGGTGGGAGGGGAAGAGGTAGGATGTAGGAGGGGAGGTGGTGGAAGGGGAAGAGGTAAGAGGTAGGAGGGGAGGTGGTAGGAGGGGAGGTGGTAGGAGGAGAGGTGGTGGGAGGGAAGGTGGTGGGAGGGGAGGTGGTGGGAGGGAAGGTGGTGGGAGGGGAAGAGGTAGGAGGTAGGAGGGGAGGTGGTTGGAGGGGAGGTGGTAGGAGGGGAGGTGGTAGGAGGGGAGGTGGTAGGAGGAGAGGTGGTAGGAGGGAAGGTGGTAGGAGGAGAGGTGGTGGGAGGGAAGGTGGTGGGAGGGGAGGTGGTGGGAGGGAAGGTGGTGGGAGGGGAAGAGGTAGGAGGTAGGAGGGGAGGTGGTGGGAGGGGAAGAGGTAAGAGGTAGGAGGGGAGGTGGTAGGAGGGGAGGTGGTAGGAGGAGAGGTGGTGGGAGGGAAGGTGGTGGGAGGGGAGGTGGTGGGAGGGAAGGTGGTGGGAGGTGAAGAGGTAGGAGGTAGGAGGGGAGGTGGTGGGAGGGGAAGAGGTAAGAGGTAAGAGGGGAGGTGGTGGGAGGGGAGTTGGTAGGAGGGGAGGTCGTAGGAGGGGAGGTGATAGGAGGGGAAGAGGTAAGAGGTAGGAGGGGAGGTGGTAGGAGGTAGGAGGAGAAGAGGTAAGAGGTAGGAGGTTAAGAGGTAAGAGGTAGGAGGGGACGTGGTGGGAGGAGAGGTGGTAGGAGGGGAGGTGGTAGGAGGAGAGGTGGTAGGAGGGGAGGTGGTGGGAGGGGAAGAGGTAAGAGGTAGGAGGTTAAGAGGTAAGAGGTAGGAGGGGAGGTGGTGGGAGGGGAGGTGGTAGGAGGGGAGGTCGTAGGAGGGGAGGTGATAGGAGGGGAAGAGATAAGAGTTAGGAGGGGAGGCGGTTGGAGGGGAGGTGGTTGGAGGGGAGGTGGTAGGAGGGGAAGAGGTAAGAGGTAGGAGGGGAGGTGGTGGGAGGGGAGGTGGTAGGAGGGAAGGTGGTGGGAGGTAGGAGGTTAAGAGGTAAGAGGTAGGAGGTAGGAGGGGAGGTGGTGGGAGGGGAGGTGGTAGGAGGGGAGGTCGTAGGAGGGGAGGTGGTAGGAGGGGAAGAGGTAATAGGTAGGAGGGGAGGTGGTGGGAGGGGAGGTGGTTGGAGGGGAGGTGGTGGGAGGGGAGGTGATAGGAGGGGAGGTGGTGGGAGGGGAGGTGGTAGGAGGGAAGGTGGTGGGAGGTAGGAGGTTAAGAGGTAAGAGGTAGGAGGTAGGAGGGGAGGTGGTGGGAGGGGAGGTGGTAGGAGGGGAGGTGGTAGGAGGGGAAGAGGTAAGAGGTAGGAGGGGAGGTGGTAGGAGGGGAGGTGGTGGGAGGGGATGTGATAAGAGGGGAAGTTTTAGGAGGGGAGGTGGTAGGAGGGGAAGAGGTAGGAGGTAGGAGGGGAGGTAATAGGAGGGGAGGTGATAGGAGGTAGAAGGGGAGGTGGTAAGAGAGGAGGTAATAGGAGGGCAAGGGTTAAGGTCCCAAACCTTAACCCTTAACCATTCAAAACCCTATCCCAAACCTTAACCTTTAACCATTCATAACCCTATCCCAAACCTTAACCCTTAACCATTCAAAACCCTATCCCAAACCTTAACCCTTAACCATTCATAACCATATCCCAAACCTTAACCCTTAACCGTTCTTAACCCTATCCCAAACCTTAACCTTTAACCATTCATAACCCTATCCCAAACCTCAACCCTTACATTAACCATTCGGAGTTTAAAATGTTCAGTTAATCCCTGAATTTTGGCCTAAATTTAAGAATTTGGAGTTAATGCCTAAAATTAGCCTTAAACACTTCAAAATCAGACATTTGGAACACTTTCGAAATTTGCCGTTTGAGAAACATGGATGAATGTCTAATTCGGAGTTGAGACTGTGAGAGCTGGTAGGGGGCGGGAGACCTTTGGCCTTAATCATATGGGTCAGTAAGCCAGGGGTCCGCACGCACGCACGCAAACACACACACACACACACACACACGGTCAATATTTATATTGGAGTCAATCTAAGATGAGACCTTGCTTCATTAAAGTCCTCCTCTGGGAGAGCAACACACTGAAATGCAAATACAAGTATATACACACGCATGCACACACACAAACACACACACACACACACATACACATACACACATACACACACACACACACACACACACACACACACACACACACACACACACACACACACACATAATTCTACCATAATACACAAAATCCTGCATATTCAGTGGGCAGAGATAACGTTCTTCAACTGGAAGGTGGAATCATCTTTCCTGTCAATATTATTAGCATTCAGTGATTCACCAGCCATTGTGAAATCAGTGATAGACCAAGGACAATAGGCCACTCTGTTAGTGTGTTGTGATGATGGTATAACAATGGAGTGGGTAGATGATGAGAGAGCGAGACACACCTGCTCCTGAGACACCTGCTCCTGAGACACCTGCTACAGACACACCTGCTCCTGAGACACCTGCTCCTGAGACATCTGCTCCAGACACACCTGCTCCTGAGACACCTGCTCCTGAGACACCTGCTCCAGACACACCTGCTCCTGAGACACCTGCTCCAGACACACCTGCTCCTGAGACACATGCTCCAGACACACCTGCTCCTGAGACACACCTGCTCCAGAATCATTATTATGGCTAGTGTATGTAGGGAGAGGCAGGTAGCCTAGTGGTTAAGAGTGTTGGGCCAGTAACTACTAAGTTGCTTGTTCGTATCCCCGAGCCAAGCAGGTGATAAATCTGTCGATGTACCCTTGAGCAAGGCACTTAACCCTAATTGCTCCTGTAATTCACTCTGGATGAGAGTGTAAAATGTTTTATGGATGCTGGTGATGGTGGAAAAATGAATACAGTTACAAATCGGGATGGTCTGTTTAATATTTTTGTGCTAGTTGGCTGTACCTGCACCAAAACTCCAGTATTTATCCTTCATAGCTTGTTCTCCATCTTCTTTTTATTAAATAGGGAGACAATTAGCTTTCAGCACATTTATTTACATGACTGATCAAAACTAGTTGTTTTCTCGTGGCTCTGTCTCTCTGCAGCAGACATATGGTGAGTAATATGTTTGGAACATCGAATCGCAATACATTTCAAATAAAACAGCAGTATTGAATCATCACAAAACATATAGAGTAAGTAGTATTGTGATAATCGTAAGTACCGACACACACACACAAACACACACACACACACACACACAGCCAGGTCAAGGGGTCAGCAGAAAGCCCCATCCCACCATGATATGGGCAAGAGCGACCCCTCACCTTCCCCCTAATTCTCCCTCTCACCCGCTCATTCATCCATCCTCCCCTCCCTACACTCCTCCTCTCAGCTGTCATCCCTCACTCCGTCTCTCTCTAAATGCCTATTGAGCGTGTTGACTCTTTTTTCTGTCTCACTCACAAATGTGCCTGTCAGTCATTCACCAGTACTCTTTGTCCAGTATCTTTCCCGGCTCTCACCACATCTAATGCTGTTACACCACAAGGACAGAAAGACCTACAGACCTATCTGTCTGTTAACCTCCTTATTATTAATCCAAGACCAATCCCATGTGTTCTGTTGTCTCATTGTTACTGGTGTTCTAGAACATTCCATGTGTTCTGTTGTCTCATTGTTACTGGTGTTCTAGACCATTCCATGTGTTCTGTTGTCTCATTGTTACTGGTGTTCTAGAACATTCTGTGTGTTCTATTGTCTCATTGTTACTGGTGTTCAAGACCTTTCTGTGTGTTCTCTTGTCTCATTGTTGTTGGTGTTATAGTCTTGCTTTGTCAAACTCATGGGACTATTTAACTGTGTGGTAAGAGACCTGGCTGAGTAAGAGACTGCTGATGTTCCATTAACTTGTCCAGTGATATTTTTTGTCGACATTTAGAAAGTTTGCACAGAAAATAGATTTGAGAAAATTTCCTGCTATGGTGAGTTTCCAATTAATTAAGCCAGCATGGATAGAATTCAAGACTTAACTAGTATTTGTCACATTCTAATAATTGTCATGTGTCTACTTATTTTCATCACACGTCGCAGTGATCCTTTTTTTCTGACATGGTTTTTGTGGAAGGAACCTGAGTGACTGGGAACCCGACTGGTGTTGCTGGTCTTCTTGAACTCTGTTTACACCATTGAGATAGAATTCAAACATACGTGGTATATATTTTCAATAATCCCCCTTTCTGTGAGCTTTCTCTCCTACTCTCTCCTATTGCTTCTCTGCCTGTGTCCTTCTCGCTTCCCTGTTCGATGTGTCTCTCATAGTTATTCTCACAGCTCGTCCCCCCTGAGGGAAGCTCCTGTATGCCTCTCGGCTCAGTAGACCTGAGTCAAGTAAAGATATTTCTCCCGCTGTGACATTACATTGCTTTGTGTTTTTTTTTATACCACTGTGAAAGTCGATTCTTGTTGTTTACTGAGTCTGTTACTGTGTCACAGAGCTAAAGGTATTTGTGCCTGTGTACCACAATGTACATTCCTCAGTATCACTAACCACACTGGTTTTAATGGACATTAGGGTTTATTTATGGTTTATTTGGTTGTTGATTCGGGTCGTAATTACGGTTTATCTCTCCCTGACCTACACCAGGACAAATATCCCTCTTTGTGATGTCAAGCAGAATGAGATGGCATAATAGCTTGTTAAATTGCCTTGTGGTTCTGGCCTGGGCCTTTAACCTCTCTCTCTCTCTCTATTTCTCTCTCTCTCTAGCTCTCTGTCTCTCTCTAGCTCTTTGTCTCTGTCTCTCTCTCTCTATTTCTCTATCTCTAGCTCTCTCTGTCTCTCTCGGTCTCTCTCTCTCTATTTCTCTCTCTCTAGCTCTCTGTCTCTCTCTCTCTATTTCTCTCTCTCTAGCTCTCTCTGTCTCTCTCTGTCTCTCTCTATCTCTCTCTATCTCTCTCTCTCTATTTCTCTATCTAGCTCTCTCTGTCTGTCTCTCTCTCTAGCTCTCTCTGTCTCTCTCTATTTCTTTCTCTAGCTCTCTCTCTCTCTCCCTCACTCACTCACTCACTCACTCACTCACTCACTCTCTCTCTGTCTCTCTCTATTTCTCTCTCTAGTTCTCTCTGTTTCTCTCTATTTCTCTCTCTAGCTCTCTCTCTCTAGCTCTCTCTGTCTCTATTTCTCTCTCTAGCTCTCTCTGTCTCTCTCTATTTCTCTCTCTCTGTCTCTCTCTATTTCTCTCCCTAACTCTCTCTGTCTCTGTCTCTCTCTCTATTCCTCCCTCCCTCCCTCCCTCCCTCCCTCCCGTTATCATCATGACCATAAACCCACTGTTAGACCAGATGATGATCTACTCCCTCAACCGCCTCTGATTGGTATTACTGTCTAATTGCATTGAAAGTTTCTGCACTGCCCCAAACAAACAGAGTTCTCTCTCCCCCGTATCATTCTCTCTAGCCCCTTCTCTCTCTCCATCTTGCTCCCTTTCTCTCTCCCTCCACCTCAATACTCATGTGTAATTACACTGATAGATGATTGGCTGATCACAAAGCTGGAGCTGTGAGCTGCATCTGTGTATGGGCTCTGATTGGAATGTCTGGTGATAGGAATGTATCTTTATGGTGGTTGGAATGTCTCTTTATGGTGATTGGAATGTCTCTTTAAGGTGATTGGAATGTATCTTTAAGGTGATTGGAATGTCTCTTTATGGTGATTGGAATGTATCTTTAAGGTGATTGGAATGTATCTTTAAGGTGATTGGAATGTATCTTTAAGGTGATTGGAATGTCTCTTTAAGGTGATTGGAATGTCTCTTTAAGGTGATTGGAATGTCTCTTTATGGTGATTGGAATGTATCTTTATGGTGATTGGAATGTATCTTTATGGTGATTGGAATGTATCTTTATGGTGATTGGAATGTCTCTTTATGGTGATTGGAATGTATCTTTATGGTGATTGGAATGTCTCTTTATGGTGATTGGAATGTATCTTTATGGTGATTGGAATGTATCTTTATGGTGATTGGAATGTCTCTTTAAGGTGATTGGAATGTATCTTTATGGTGATTGGAATGTATCTTTATGGTGATTGGAATGTCTCTTTATGGTGATTGGAATGTCTCTTTATGGTGATTGGAATGTATCTTTAAGGTGATTGGAATGTATCTTTATGGTGATTGGAATGTCTCTATGGTGATTGGAATGTCTCTTTATGGTGATTGGAATGTCTCTTTATGGTGATTGGAATGTCTCTTTATGGTGATTGGAATGTCTCTTTATGGTGATTGGAATGTCTCTTTATGGTGATTGGAATGTCTCTTTATGGTGATTGGAATGTCTCTTTATGGTGATTGGAATGTCTCTATGGTGATTGGAATGTCTCTTTATGGTGATTGGAATGTCTCTTTATGGTGATTGGAATGTATCTTTAAGGTGATTGGAATGTCTCTTTATGGTGATTGGAATGTCTCTTTATGGTGATTGGAATGTCTCTTTATGGTGATTGGAATTATATCTTTAAGGTGATTGGAATGTCTCTTTATGGTGATTGGAATGTCTCTTTAAGGTGATTGGAATGTATCTTTAAGGTGATTGGAATGTCTCTTTAAGGTGATTGGAATGTCTCTTTATGGTGATTGGAATGTATCGTTATGGTGATTGGAATGTATCTTAAGGTGATTGGAATGTCTCTTAAGGTGATTGGAATGTATCTTTAAGGTGATTGGAATGTATCTTAAGGTGATTGGAATGTATCTTTATGGTGATTGGAATGTCTCTTTAAGGTGATTGGAATGTATCTTTAAGGTGATTGGAATGTCTCTTTAAGGTGATTGGAATGTCTCTTTATGGTGATTGGAATGTATCTTTATGGTGATTGGAATGTATCTTAAGGTGATTGGAATGTCTCTTAAGGTGATTGGAATGTATCTTAAGGTGATTGGAATGTCTCTTTATGGTGATTGGAATGTATCTTAAGGTGATTGGAATGTATCTTTAAGGTGATTGGAATGTCTCTTTATGGTGATTGGAATGTATCTTTAAGGTGATTGGAATGTCTCTTTATGGTGATTGGAATGTCTCTCTTTAAGGTGATTGGAATGTATCTTTAAGGTGATTGGAATGTATCTTTAAGGTGATTGGAATGTCTCTTTAAGGGGATTGGAATGTATCTTTAAGGTGATTGGAATGTCTCTTTATGGTGATTGGAATGTATCTTTAAGGTGATTGGAATGTATCTTTATGGTGATTGGAATGTCTCTTTATGGTGATTGGAATGTCTCTTTATGGTGATTGGAATGTATCTTTAAGGTGATTGGAATGTATCTTTAAGGTGATTGGAATGTCTCTTTATGGTGATTGGAATGTCTCTTTATGGTTATTGGAATGTATCTTTAAGGTGATTGGAATGTCTCTTTATGGTGATTGGAATGTCTCTCTTTAAGGTGATTGGAATGTCTCTTTATGGTGATTGGAATGTATATTTAAGGTGATTGGAATGTCTCTTTATGGTGATTGGAATGTCTCTCTTTAAGGTGATTGGAATGTATCTTTAAGGTGATTGGAATGTATCTTTAAGGTGATTGGAATGTATCTTTATGGTGATTGGAATGTCTCTTTATGGTGATTGGAATGTCTCTTTATGGTGATTGGAATGTCTCTTTATGGTGATTGGAATGTCTCTTTATGGTGATTGGAATGTCTCTTTATGGTGATTGGAATGTATCTTTAAGGTGATTGGAATGTCTCTTTATGGTGATTGGAATGTCTCTTTATGGTGATTGGAATGTCTCTTTATGGTGATTGGAATTATATCTTTAAGGTGATTGGAATGTCTCTTTATGGTGATTGGAATGTCTCTTTAAGGTGATTGGAATGTATCTTTAAGGTGATTGGAATGTCTCTTTAAGGTGATTGGAATGTCTCTTTATGGTGATTGGAATGTATCTTTATGGTGATTGGAATGTATCTTAAGGTGATTGGAATGTCTCTTAAGGTGATTGGAATGTATCTTTAAGGTGATTGGAATGTATCTTAAGGTGATTGGAATGTATCTTTATGGTGATTGGAATGTCTCTTTATGGTGATTGGAATGTCTCTTTATGGTGATTGGAATGTATCTTAAGGTGATTGGAATGTCTCTTTATGGTGATTGGAATGTATCTTAAGGTGATTGGAATGTATCTTTAAGGTGATTGGAATGTCTCTTTATGGTGATTGGAATGTATCTTTAAGGTGATTGGAATGTCTCTTTATGGTGATTGGAATGTCTCTCTTTAAGGTGATTGGAATGTATCTTTAAGGTGATTGGAATGTATCTTTAAGGTGATTGGAATGTCTCTTTAAGGGGATTGGAATGTATCTTTAAGGTGATTGGAATGTCTCTTTATGGTGATTGGAATGTATCTTTAAGGTGATTGGAATGTATCTTTATGGTGATTGGAATGTCTCTTTATGGTGATTGGAATGTATCTTTATGGAATGTATCTTTATGGTGATTGGAATGTATCTTTAAGGTGATTGGAATGTATCTTTAAGGTGATTGGAATGTCTCTTTATGGTGATTGGAATGTCTCTTTATGGTGATTGGAATGTATCTTTAAGGTGATTGGAATGTCTCTTTATGGTGATTGGAATGTCTCTCTTTAAGGTGATTGGAATGTCTCTTTATGGTGATTGGAATGTATATTTAAGGTGATTGGAATGTCTCTTTATGGTGATTGGAATGTCTCTCTTTAAGGTGATTGGAATGTATCTTTAAGGTGATTGGAATGTATCTTTAAGGTGATTGGAATGTATCTTTATGGTGATTGGAATGTCTCTTTATGGTGATTGGAATGTCTCTTTATGGTGATTGGAATGTCTCTTTATGGTGATTGGAATGTCTCTTTATGGTGATTGGAATGTCTCTTTATGGTGATTGGAATGTATCTTTAAGGTGATTGGAATGTCTCTTTATGGTGATTGGAATGTCTCTTTATGGTGATTGGAATGTATCTTTATGGTGATTGGAATGTATCTTTAAGGTGATTGGAATGTATCTTTAAGGTGATTGGAATGTCTCTTTATGGTGATTGGAATGTCTCTTTATGGTGATTGGAATGTATCTTTAAGGTGATGGGAATGTATCTTTATGGTGATTGGAATGTATCTTAAGGTGATTGGAATGTCTCTTTATGGTGATTGGAATGTCTCTTTATGGTGATTGGAATGTATCTTTAAGGTGATTGGAATGTATCTTTATGGTGATTGGAATGAATCTTTATGGTGATTGGAATGTATCTTTATGGTGATTGGAATGTATCTTTAATTAAGGTGATTGGAATGTATCTTTATGGTGATTGGAATGTATCTTTAAGGTGATTGGAATGTCTCTTTATGGTGATTGGAATGTATCTTTAAGGTGATTGGAATGTCTCTTTATGGTGATTGGAATGTATCTTTATGGTGATTGGAATGTATCTTTATGGTGATTGGAATGTATCTTTAATTAAGGTGATTGGAATGTATCTTTATGGTGATTGGAATGTATCTTTAAGGTGATTGGAATGTATCTTTAAGGTGATTGGAATGTCTCTTTATGGTGATTGGAATGTATCTTTATGGTGATTGGAATGTATCTTTATGGTGGTTGGAATGTCTCTCTTTATGGTGATTGGAATGTATCTTTATGGTGATTGGAATGAATCTTTAAGGGTAGGGTAGACATTAACACATCTGCCACTTTGACCCTCAACACAGTGTCCCCTCAGGGTTGTGTGCTTAGTCCCCTCCTGTCCTCCCTGTTCACCCACGACTGCATGGCCACTCACGACTCTAACACCATCATTAGTTAAATAGTTAACCAAATGGTTACCTGGGCTGAATTTACCTTTTTTGCACTAACACCAACTCAAACTTATTTTTCTATTATTTGCATTGTTGGGAAGGGCCCTAAATAAGTATTTCACTGTTAGTCTACACCTGTTGTTTACCAACCAGGTATAGATAGGATAGTGAGCAGCATAACAGTCTGTCTGTGTTTGGGAATCATTAGTAGACGCTCCTTAACGACTTGCCTAATTAAACTATTTACTGGCTGGTACTAATCTTTTCACAGTGACCTTGGTTCTGTGTGTGTGTGTGTGTGTTGTATGTGTGTGTGTGTGTGTGTGTGTGTGTGTGTGTGCACGTGTGTGTGTGTAATGTTTGTGGCAGGGCAGTGGAGTGTGTCTGTCTACCTATAATAGGAACAGAATGGAGTTTAGCCTCATGTTTGGCCATAAAATTCTGCAGTTCGTTAGTCTTGATTACCCTCTCTGGCTGTTGCACACTGATGGGATGAGACTGCAATGAGAGTAACACTACATTAGCCAATGGAGGTACAGAGAGAGAAAGAGGGAGATATACAGTGTCTTGAAAAAGTATACATCCCCCTTGGTGTTTTTCCTATTTTGTTTCATTACAACCTGTGATTTAAATTGATTTTTATTTGGATTTTATGAAATGGACAGACACTAAATAGTCCAATTTGATGAAGTGAAAAGAAAAAAATAACTTGTTTCAAAAAAGTCTAAAAAAGAAAAAACTGAAAAGTGCGTGCATATTGTTTTCACCTCCTTTGCCATGAAGCCCCTAAATAACATCTGGTGCAACCAATTACCTTCAAAAGTCACATAATTAGTTAAATAAAGTCCACCTGTGTGCAATCTAAGTGTCACATGATCTGTCACATGATCTCAGTATATATACACCTGTTCTGAAAGGCCCCAGAGTCTGCAACACCACTAAGCAAGGGGCACCACCAAGCAAGAGACACCATTAAGACCAAGGAGCTCTCCAAACAGGTCAGGGACAAAGTTGTGGAGAAGTACAGATCAGGGTTGGATTATTTAAAAAATATAGAAAACTTTGAACACACACACATTATCCATTATTCAAAATTGAAAGAATATGGCACCACAACAAACCTGCCAAGAGAGGGCCACACACCAAAACTCACGGACCAGGCAAGGAGGGCATTGATCAGAGAGGCAACAAAGAGACCAAACATAACCCTGAAGGAGCTGCAAAGCTCCACAGCGGAGACTGGAGTATCTGTCCATAGGACCACTTTAAGCCATACACTCCACAAAGCTGGGCTTTACGGAAGAGTGGTCAGAAAAAAGCCATTGCTTAAAGAAAAAAATAAGCAAACACATTTGACTCCCCAAACATATGGAAGAAGGTACTCTGGTCAGATGAAACTAAAATTGAGCTTTCTGGCCATCAAGGAAAACGCTATGTCTGTCGCAAACCCAACACCTCTCATCCCCCCGAGAACACCATCCCCACAGTGAAGCGTGGTGGTGGACTCATTATGCTGTGGGGATATTTTTCATTGGCAGGCACTGGGAAACTGGTCAGAATTGAAGGAATGATGGATGGCGCTAAATACGAGGAAATTCTTGAGGGAAACCTGTTTCAGTCTTCCAGAGATTTGAGACTGGGACGGAGGTTCACCTTCCAACAGGACAATGACCCTAAGCATACTGCTAAAGCAACACTCGAGTGATTTAAGGGGAAACATTTAAATGTCTTGGAATAGCCTAGTCAAAGCCCAGACCTCAAGCCAATTGAGAATCTGTGGTATGACTTAACTTAAAGATTGATGTACACCAGCAGAACCCATTCAACTTGAAGGAGCTGGAGCAGTTTTGCCTTGAAGAATGGACAAAAATCCCATTGGTTAGATGTGCCAAGCTTATAGAGACATACCCCAAGAGACTTGCAGCTGTAATTGCTGAAAAGATGTCTCTACAAAGTATTGACTTTGGTTGTGGTGAATAGTTATGTATGCTCAAGTTGTCTGTTTTTTGTATTATTTATTGTTTTTTTTCACAATAAAAAATACGTTACATCTTCAAAGTGGTGTAAATCAAATGATACAACCCCCCAAAAATGTATTTTAATTTCAGGGTGTAACAACAAAAAAGGAAAAATGCCAAGGGGGATGAAAAATGCACCTGCACTGTGATAGTCTCAGAGGTCCGTTAAAAGCGCAGAGAGCATCATGAAGAACAAGGAACACACCAGGCAGGTCCGAGATACTGTTGTGAAGAAGTTTAAAGCCGGATTTGGATACAAAAAGATTTCCCAAGCTTTAAACATCCCAAGGAGCACTGTGCAAGCGATAATATTGAAATGGAAGGAGTATCAGACCACTGCAAATCTAACAAGATCTGGCCGTCCCTCTAAACTTTCAGCTCATACAAGGAGAAGACTGATCAGAGATGCAGCTAAGAGGCCCATGATCACTCTGGATGAACTGCAGAGATCTACAGCTGAGGTGGGAGACTCTGTCCATAGGACAACAATCAGTCGTATATTGCACAAATCTGGCCTTTATGGAAGAGTGGCAAGAAGAAAGCCATTTCTTAAAGATATCCATAAAAAGTGTCGTTTAAAGTTTGCCACAAGCCACCTGGGAGACACACCAAACATGTGGAAGAAGGTGCTCTGGTCAGATGAAACCAAAATTGAACTTTTTGGCAACAATGCAAAACGTTATGTTTGGCGTAAAAGCAACACAGCTCATCACACTGAACACACCATCCCCACTGTCAAACATGGTGGTGCCATCATGGTTTGGGCCTGCTTTTCTTCAGCAGGGACAGGGAAGATGGTTAAAATTGATGGGAAGATGGATGGAGCCAAATACAGGACCATTCTGGAAGAAAACCTGATGGAGTCTGCAAAAGACCTGAGACTGGGACGGAGATTTGTCTTCCAACAAGACAATGATCCAAAACATAAAGCAAAATCTACAATGGAATGGTTCAAAAATAAACATATCCAGGTGTTAGAATATCCAAGTCAAAGGCCAGACCTGAATCCAATCGAGAATCTGTGGAAAGAACTGAAAACTGCTGTTCACAACCTCACTGAGCTCGAGCTGTTTTGCAAGGAGGAATGGGAAAAAAATTCAGTCTCTCGATGTGCAAAACTGATAGAGACATACGCCAAGCGACTTACAGCTGTAATCGCAGCAAAAGGTGGCGCTACAAAGTATTAACTTAAGGGGGCTGAATAATTTTGCACGCCCAATTTTTCAGTTTTTGATTTGTTAAAAAAGTTTGAAATATCCAATAAATGTCGTTCCACTTCATGATTGTGTCCCACTTGTTGTTGATTCTTCACAAAAAAATACAGTTTTATATCTTTATGTTTGAAGCCTGAAATGTGGCAAAAGGTCGCAAAGTTCAAGGGGGCCGAATACTTTCGCAAGGCACTGTATATATATATATATATATATAGAGAGAGTGAGAGTGAGAGCGAGACAGAGAGATATGAGAGCTGGAACCTCAACCTCTAATCTTTCCTCTCTCTTTCTCTCCCGCTCTCTCTCAATTCTCTCTCAATTCTCTCTCTCTCTCTCTCTCTCTCTCTCTCTCTCTCTCTCTCTCTCTCTCTCTCTCTCTCTCTCTCTCTCTCTCTCTCTCTCTCTCTCTCTCTCTCTCTCTCTCTCTCTCTCTCAATTAAATTCACTCTCTCTCTCGCTCTCTCAATTCAATTAAATTCACTCTCTCTCACACCCTCTCTCTCTCTCAATTCAATTAAATTAACTCTCTCTCTCCCTCCCTCTCTGTTTCTCAATTAAATTAAATCTCTCTCTCTCTCAATTAAATATCTCTCTCTCTCAATTCAATCTCTCTCTCTCTCTCTCTCTCTCATAGATCATTCTAACCCCTGGTGGGTGGCAGCGGTGAGAGAGGCACTAAATCTGTGGCACTCGTGCAGGACAAGTAGCAAATTCAGGGCGGAGGAGAGGAGGAATTGACGGTGGAGGAGGGTGGGAGCGCTTGTTGGAGTGATGGATTAATCAGCCATGGCCTTGTCTGTGTGTGTGTGTGTGTGTGTGTGCGTGCGTGGGTATTATATCCTTCCTATATGCACTCCACTCCGCACCGCCCTTCTTTGCTGTCTCATAGCTCTTATCCCAGCTCCCTCAGTCCTCAGTCTTCCTCTGAAGGCTTCCTCATGCTTACCATCCAAAACAGTTCAGAACAGTTTGTGTACATATTATGACTATATTTTGTGACATTTTTGTTTGTTTTGGTCGTCAGGCAAAGGTTTTTTTTCGTCCGTTGAGCCAAGCCAAAGTCGGTAGCCAAAGTTCACGCCCCTTCATTGGTGATTGATCAACAGTAGTAATTCTTCAATTGTGTGTTTGTTGTTATTCAATGAGAGACTAATCTTTTTCAATGCCAATTTTCTCACATGAGAAATACTGAACTAAACATCTTAGTTAGATGTAAAATTACATGACAAAGATTTCCTCTGGAAAAAAACGACACATTTCTTGAATTATCTTTGATTAATTCTGACTTTTTTGAGGAAGTGTATACTGTCTATGGTGTCTCAAGATGGACAAACAGTACTATTGATGCTCTTTTCTAATTTTCAAGCGAAGGTACACATACTTAGCAGATGTTATTGCGGGTGCAGTAAACAATGCAGCTCCAAACAGTGCAGTAATTCACCTTGCGGAGTCTGGCTTGGCGCAAAGCTAATCACAGAAGCATACGGAAGGCTCAGCCTTCTACTGTGACTTTTCTCTTTCCCAATAGGCTCCTGAGTATTTTGTCCTTTGTTTTACCGTCCTCAAAGTGACTCTTGAAGCAGGCAGGGCTGTCTAGTCTTCTGATTCATATAGTCTTGAGGGCCGGTGTCCCACACCAGACACAAGTTAATTCTAGTCCTGCACTAAAAAGCTCATTATTTCTTCCTTTCATTTTTATGGGTTTATTGAGTTGTTCAACTGTGTTTGTTAGCAAAGAGCCGGATGATAGCTTAAACAATGTCCGGGAAACTAGCCGTCATTGCCTGGGCCAGGACACATCCCCAACCTATAGTAACATTGAGTTCTGTATAGAACTAACACAGTCTCGGGAATGCTGCACTCTATTCCCTAAAAAAAAAAAAACATGGGCGCTGGTCTAAAGTAGTTCACTATATAGGGAATAGGGTTATATAGTAGGGCCCAGGTCTAAAGTAGTGCACTTACATAGGGAATAGGGTTTGATCTGGGACACATATCAGTGTCTGGGCTAGGACCATTTCAAGTTTAAATGACACATCCTCAGCCTGAGAAAGCACTGATCAACTGCCTGTGGCAGTTGTGAAAAAAGTCAATAGTTGGAATAGTTTCAGAGTCAATTGAAAATAATGGCATTGTTGATTAGATGTTTTTTTCATTAATTAGCCTATTTTCTCTTGAACCATCTGGTGTATCTACTAGAAACTCATGGACAATATGGACACAGATATAGTAAATGAATACTATATGTGAATTATTAAAAACGAAATTCAAGTGTATATTACCTAAATGAACATATGTTGTATTTTTAGATATTATAGGATATTTTATTAAATTAAACGATTACATTATTATTATTATTTTTTTATTATCATTATATTTTTATTATATTATTATTTTATGATTTTTTTTATTATATTATCATTATCATATTATTATATTATTATTTTATTATTATTATTTTATTATTACTATATTATCATTTTATTATCATTATATTATTATTATATTATTATCATATTATTATATTATTATTGTGTTATTTTTATTATTATTATATTATTATTATATTATCATTATCATATTATTATATTATTGTTTTTATTATTACTATATGATCATTATTATTATAATAATTATTATTGTATTATTATTATTATTATATTATATTATTATTATCATCATCATATTATCATTATTATTATCATTATAGTATTATTTTTATTATATTATCATTATTATATTATTATATTATTACTATCATTATTATATTATTATTTTATTATATTATTACTATCATTATCATATTATCATTATTTTTATATTATCATTATATTATTATTATTTTATTATTTTATTATTTTATTATTTTATTATTTTTATTATTATTATATTATCATTATCATATTATTATATTATCATTTTATTATTATTATATCATTATTTTATTATTATTATATTATTATTATATTATTATTATATTACCATTCGTATTATATTATTATTATATTATTATTTTATTATTATTATATTATTATTATATTACCATTCGTATTATATTATTATAGTATCACTATATAATATAATTATTATAATATTATATTATCATTATTATATTATCATTATTATTATCATTATTATTATCATTATATTATTACTACAATATTATAATATCAGTATTGTTACTATTATTATTACATTATCATTATTATATTATTACTATCATTATTATATTATCATTATTATATTACTACTATCATTATTATATTATCATTATTATTGTATTATTATTATTATAGTATCATTATATTATTATTATTATTATTAATATTAATATTATTATTATATTATCATTATTATATTACTACTATCATTATTATATTATCATTATTATTGTATTATTATTATTATAGTATCATTATATTATTATTATTATTAATAATATTAATATTATTATTATATTATCATTATTATTATCTGGGTCTCGACACCGCCCTGTGCAACTGGGTACTGGACTTCCTGACGGACCGCCCCCAGGTGGTGAGGGTAGGTAACAACATCTCCACCCCGCTGATCCTCAACACTGGCGCCACAAAAGGGTGCGTTCTGAGCCCTCGCCTGTACTCCCTGTTCACCCATGACTGCGTGGCCATGCACGCCTCCAACACAATCATCAAGTTTGCGGACGACACTACAGTGGTAGGCTTGATTACCAAAGACGACGAGACGGCCTACAGGGAGGAGGTGAAGGCCCTCGGAGTGTGGTGTCAGGAAAATAACCTCACACTCAACGTCAACAAAACTAAGGAGATGATTGTGGACTTCAGGAAACAGCAGAGGGAGCACCCCCCTATCCACATCGATGGGACAGTAGTGGAGAGGGTAGTAAGTTTTAAGTTCCTCGGCGTACACATCACAGACAAACTGAATTGGTCCACCCACACAGACAACATCGTGAAGAAGGTGCAGCAGCGCCTCTTCAAGCTCAGGAGGCTGAAGAAATTTGGCTTGTCACCAAAAGCACTCACAAACTTCTACAGATGCACAATCGAGAGCATCCTGTCGGGCTGTATCACCGCCTGGTACGGCAACTGCTCCACCCACAACCGTAAGGCTCTCCAGGGGGTCGTGAGGTCTGCACAACGCATCACCGGGGGCAAACTACCTGCCCTCCAGGACACCTGCACCACCCGATGTCACAGGAAGGCCATAAAGATCATCAAGGACAACAACCACCCGAGCCACTGCCTGTTCACCCCGCTATCATCCAGAAGGCGAGGTCAGTACAGGTGCATCAAAGCAGGGACCGAGAGACTGAAAAACAGCTTCTATCTCAAGGCCATCAGACTGCTAAACAGCCACCACTAACACTGAGTGGCTGCTGCCAACACACTGACACTGACTCAACTCCAGTCACTTTAATAATGGGAATTGATGGAAATTGATGGAAAATATATCACTAGCCACTTTAAACAATGCTACCTTATATAATGTTTACATACCCTACATTATTCATCTCATATGTATATGTATATACTGTACTCTATATCATCTACTGCATCTTGCCATCTTTATGTAATACATGTATCACTAGCCACTTTAAACTATGCCACTTTATGTTTATATACCCTACATTACTCATCTCATATGTATATACTGTACTCGATACCATCTACTGCATCTTGCCTATGCCGTTCTGTACCATCACTCATTCATATATGAGACGGTTCAGAATAATTCAGGGTTGTTAATATATTATTATAATATTATTAGTAGTATTATTATTATATAATTATATTATTTTTAGTATTATTATATTATTATTATCATTATATTGTTATTTTTATTTTTATTATATTATAATTATTATATTATTTTATTATTATTATATTAGTATTATCACTGTTATTATTATTGTTATTATTAGTAGTATTATATTGTTATTGTTATTATTGTTATATTATATTATAATTATTGTTATTTTATTATTATTATCATTATTATTATATTGTTATATTATTATTATATTATTATTATTGTTATTATTATTATTATCATAATTATTATTATTATATTGTTCTTATTATTATTATATTATTGCCATAGATTTTCTGTTAATTATCAAAATCCAGGAATATTCTGGTAACTTTAGGAAATGACCAGTAGCTTTGCAACCCTGTTTCACTGAACAGTGTGGTCTGAATCACCTCTCTATATGACTGCCATTTTCCACTGACTGATATGATATAAATCTCAGCGTTTTCAGCAGCTAGAGAGACGAGCCAAGTCTTAGAGAACTGTTATCCTCTACGTTTCCTTCCTTCCTATTCAGGCCAAGGCAGAGCAGAGCAGAGCTGGCAGCACACAGGTTCATTGAAGCCTCTGTATACAGAGAGTAAACCCAAGTCAACTACAAGGCTACTCCAGTGTCACTGTTACAACAACCCAACAGACACACTTCTACAACCAACTACTGCAGCTGAATCCTGACAAGGACAACACCGCTTCCCAAACCCCTCAACTGGGGCTGAGGGGTTGGATCTGGGGCCTTGAACAACCTGAAGAAATTATACATCTACTGTATGAGAGAGAGAGAGAGAGAGAGAGAGAGAGAGAGAGAGAGGAGAGAGAGAGAGAGAGAGAGAGAGGAGAGAGAGAGAGAGAGAGAGAGAGAGAGAGAGCGAGAGAGCAAGAGATAGAAGAGCGAGAGGGAGAGGGAGAGAGAGTGAGAGATAGAGAAAGAGCGAGAGAAGAGAGAGAGAGGGAGAGAGGGAGAGCTAGAGAAAGAGAAGAGAGAGAGGGAGAGAGGGGGAGAGCTAGAGAAAGAGAAGAGAGAGATGGAGAGAGAGGGAGAGCTAGAGAAAGAGAAGAGAGAGGGGGAGAGCTAGAGAAAGAGAAGAGAGAGGGAGAGGGAGAGGGAGAGAGAGAGAGAAGAGAGCCTAGAGGAACAGTGGTAGAGTGGTAGTGAAGCAGACTGTGCATGGGTTTCTTCTGTTTTATGATCCAGACGCTGGGCAGCAGCATGGTTGGGGGAGCTGAGACGCTAGCAGGCAGCACAGCCTGGTGTGAGAGGAGACACACTGAATTATGAATCTGAGGATGGTGGAGATGCTGGTGGGTGGCTGGTGGGGAGCTGGTGGTGTTGAGGGGGGCTACTTTACACCCTCCATCTCTCCTCGACCCCTCCCTCTCCAACGCAACACCCCGTCCCCCTCCTCCCTCAATCAATGACAGATAGAGAAGGGGCACAGAGATGAAGTTTCACAGGAGGTCACCGCCACACCCACACACACACACCATACAGTCACCAGCTGTCAGGGTTGATAGACGCTGTGGGGAGTGCCTCCTCTCTTCCCTGTTTTTTCCGCACCATTTCACAGAATTGGGGGAAATGACGCTTGACACCCCTTCTCATCCGACAGGAGGGCGGGCGGGTAGGACAGGAGGGCGTGTGGGGGGTGCGGACGCAGAGCGCGTGGAGGGGGGCAGGGGGGCGTAAGGGTATGTCCAAGGCGTGAGCTCGTTGACACATTCATGACACATTTGGGACGGTGTAATTGGCTAGAGGTGGTGTGAGGCCCAATGCCTGGATCTCAAATGACAACCTATTCCCTATATAGTGCACTACTTTAGACCAGAGCCCTATAGAGCCCTATTCCCTATGTAGTGCACTACTTTAGACCACAGCCCTATAGAACCCTATTCCCTATGTAGTGCACTACTTTAGACCAGAACCCTATAGAACCCTATTCCCTATGTAGTGCACTACTTTAGACCAGAGCCCTATAGAACCCTATTCCCTATGTAGTGCACTACTTTAGACCAGAGCCCTATAGAACCCTATTCCCTATATAGTGCACTACTTTAGACCAGAGCCCTATAGAGCCCTATTCCCTATGTAGTGCACTACTTTAGACCACAGCCCTATAGAACCCTATTCCCTATGTAGTGCACTACTTTAGACCAGAACCCTATAGAACCCTATTCCCTATGTAGTGCACTACTTTAGACCAGAGCCCTATAGAACCCTATTCCCTATGTAGTGCACTACTTTAGACCAGAGTCCTATAAAACCCTATTCCCTATGTAATGCACTACTTTAGACCATGACCCTATAGAATCCTATTCCCTATGTAGTGCACTACTTTAGACCAGAGCCCTATAGAACCCTATTCCCTATATAGTGCACTACTTTAGACCAGGGCCCTATAGAACCCTATTCCCTATATAGTGCACTACTTTCAACCAGAGTTCTATACAGAGACCAGGGTGCCATTTGGGACAAAACCGATACTCTGCTCCATCCAGTCGATCGATCTATGCTCAGGGATGTGGACCATCTCTTACCTTACAGCCAATGAGCTCCAGGGTCATGGGGTCATGCTCTTAATGACTTCATACCATTCCCCCCCCCCCCCCCCCAGAGAGGGAAGCCAAATGATGTTTGAATGAAGACAGAGGAGGGTAACCTTTGGGGGATATGGTTCTGATTGTTTAGAATAGCCTGCTTTTGTGATGTAAAGATGCTGTATTTCACTCTGGTTCTTTTTTTCATTAGCTTGTACTGACTATGATCCTCATCCTCCTCTTCCTCCTTCCCCCTTCTCCCTCCCCCTCCTCCCTCCTCCTCCCCCTCCCCCCTCCTACTCCTCATCCCCCTCATTTCAACCTCCTGCTCTCTTATGGGATGTTACCATCTTGTTGTAATGTAGAGGTATGTCACTACTATCATCTCTCCTCCTCCTCCTCCCTCCCTGTCTTCCTTCTATGCATCCCCCTCGTCTCCTCCTCCTCCTCATCTCCTCCACCTCCTCCCTCCTTCTCATCATCTCCTCCTCCTCATCTCCTACCTCCTCCTCCTCCTCATCATCCTCCTAATCTTCTCTATCCTCCTCCTCCTCCCTCCTCCTCATCTCCTCCTCCTCATCTCCTCCCTCCTCCTCCTCATTGTATGGTAATGAATGTATATCGTCCTGTTGTTGTAGTAGCCTAGTGTATTTAACTATCTCTCTCTTTGTTTCAGTTTCATTAGTTCTGGCAAGCTGTTACTGTTTCCTCCTCCTCATTGTAACCTTGTGCTCCTCCGTCTCTCAACAGCCTCTCTAGCAGGCTGTTAGTACTATTTCTGTCCAGTGCTGCAGGCCTGCAGGCTATACATTCTGCATATTGCAGCTGCAACACATCATATGAAGCAGACATATGAAACACGTGCTTGCTACTGGTACTGGTAGCATACTGTGCAGAGTTGATCCGCCATTTTAGATTTGGAGCTTCCACCATATTGCTTACATCTTACAGATCTGTAAACATTGAAGGGTTAAGGCCAAGGAGAAGGGATGGGAAGTGAACCGGGACCGGCTTAGAGGCCTTGATGGATCCACCGGACTGTCATCCTATCCAAGGTCTTCCATATCATGATTCCTGGAGCATGAAGCAGTGGGCCCCTCCCTGTCCCTGCCTCCATCATTCTCCCTGTCCCCCCTACCCACCTCCCCTGTGATGGATGGCTAACAGAGGTAACCAGACCAAGGCTGAACAGAAATGCCTTTCACACAATATCCTAGCCTAAACATTGAAAATGTACTTCAAGCTTCCAGTTGATCTTTATTTCTCCCGTTATTCTCACTCGCTGTAACCTGTGTAGTCTAGCTGTTAGTACCTCAGACCTGGGCATACTAATGTCAGATTCGGGTTGGAGTCTGACCCAGTGCACTGTTGACTCGCACCTCTCTCCTTCATTTTATCAGTCTGTTCAATAAAAACAGAATAAAAGACAATCCTACTCACCAGAACCTGTCATTTTCCCCTGTCTCCTCCCATAGATAGATGGATGGATGCTTGTTTCCCCTGTCTCCTACCATAGATGGACGGATGCTTGTTTCCCCTGTCTCCTACCATAGATGGATGGATGGATGCTTGTTTCCTCTGTCTCCTACCATAGATAGATGGATGCTTGTTTCCCCTGTCTCCTACCATAGATGGATGGATGCTTGTTTCCCCTGTCTCCTACCATAGATGGACGGATGCTTGTTTCCCCTGTCTCCTACCATAGATAGATGGATGGATGCTTGTTTCCCCTGTCTCCTACCATAGATAGATGGATGGATGCTTGTTTCCCCTGTCTCCTACCATAGATAGATGGATGGATGCTTGTTTCCCCTGTCTCCTACCATAGATAGATGGATGGATGCTTGTTTCCCCTGTCTCCTACCATAGATGGATGGATGCTTGTTTCCCCTGTCTCCTACCATAGATGGACGGATGCTTGTTTCCCCTGTCTCCTACCATAGATGGACGGATGCTTGTTTCCCCTGTCTCCTACCATAGATGGACGGATGCTTGTTTCCCCTGTCTCCTACCATAGATGGACGGATACTTGTTTCCCCTGTCTCCTACCATAGATGGACGGATGCTTGTTTCCCCTGTCTCCTACCATAGATAAATGGCTGCTTGAGTTATACAGGCCAAGGCTGACAAGGCTGAGAGAGCAGGGAAGCTATAAAACAGAAAACGGCTCCACCGTTATAGTAGACAGCCTAATAATTACATTATAAACCTACGACAGGACCATATATTTTAAAACCTGGTCCTGAGTCAGTAAGAGTGTGCGACTAGAAACAATCAAGGTTGTCTGTGATTTCAGAGCATAAGACATGTCCGACATTTACTTCCTTAGCCATTACAATATAACACCATGTATGTGTACGAGCTGATTACCACACTACCCTTTGGTTGATTATATGATACTGTGGCAGACGGCAGGGAGAGGTGAGGGGAGTGGTTATTATTGAGGGGAGTTGTCTTGCAACCCGCTGGCTCCACCCCCCGAGCCTTATATGGACTTCCTGCCCCAACGAGAACGGCTAATGGACTGTGAGGTGATTGGTGAATTCCCCCCCTCGTCCCCAGTGTACCAAAATCCCTAATAAACTCCCCATCTGCATTCTATTTGTGCTTCTGGTGCATGTTTTGTTCTTGGACTTGGTGGCGTGGAAACCCCACACCCTTGAGCCTGCTACAATATGGTGGAGAATGCGGGCAAACCAAACCAAGCTCAATAACTAAAACAGACACAGAGCACAATGGAAGCATTGGTGAGACAGCTGGTGGAGGCAAAATAGCACAGCAGGACATGCATCGGGAGCTGCTGGAGGAACAGCGTCAGCAGACCGCTCTCCTGCGATCTCAACTCAGCCAGCTGACAGCCGCCCAGGCCGGCATAGTGGCAGGCGCAACAGTCTATCTTCCCAAACCTAGTAGGTTTATATTAAAGCTGACAGAAGCTGACGACATTGAGGCTTACCTACAAGCCTTCGAAAAGGATGGCGGCTAGGGTGAAATTGCCCCATGAGCAATGGGCCAGCCTGCTAGCAGCACAGAAGACCAATCAGGATCTGACGGTTGACCAGGCGATGCATTAGGAGGTGCTGAAAAAGGAAATCCTGCACCGGTTTGACTACACCCTGATTAACAGGGCACAAAGATTCCATGATAGGATGTATGATCTTACAGAATCCACCCGATCACAAATGGATGATATAATTAGGCTGGCCAAGAGCTGGCTAACTGCAGAACACATGGCCATCGAGAAAGTGGACATAGACAAATGTTCTCTCCCGTTCTAAGCTAAAAAAGTTAGCCAGCCAAGCTAACCAGCAGAGCGCAGATCAGCTGATGGAACTGGTGGAAGGACAACAGGTGGCTTTGGAGGTCCTGCACAGCGGACAACCACGGAAGGGGGAACCCTCCACTCGCAATAAAGAGCGAAAAAGGAAGGAGGACCAGGCCAGGACCCCAGCCAAGGGGTCACCGACAGCCAGCTCCCCGAGATGACGCCCCTTCCTGAATCTGGACAACAGGAAGTGCTACGAGTGCGGGGAGCCAGGACATTGCCTGGAACTGTGCCTTCGGCCTCAGCCAGTGAGGTAGCCACCGGGCGTCTCTACGGCTTACTGATGGCACGATGGGCTGAGGAGAGTGGTACTTCCCCTGTCATCCCGGTAAGAGCAAACGAAAAGGACACCACGGCACTTTTGGACTCCGGAAGCATGGTGACCCTGATCAAACCTGACTTCACCCACTCCCGGAATCTGACTGACACCGTGGCCATCATGTGCATACACGGTGAGACCAAGGACTACCCTACCACACTCCTCCACCTACAGACCACAAAGGGACAACACATGGGAACAGTGGGAGTAGTCCCAAACTTGCCTGTGCCGGTCCTTATCAGAAGGAATTTCCCAATGTTCCGCCAACTGTAGACCAGTACATCCGGAGATGTGGGGAACCGAGGGAACCAGAAGGGAGGAGGAAGTCGGAGAGGTGGGAGGGACACCAGAAGGAGGGATGCCCGGATGTGTGGATTCCAGGAAGTGGACCTCCAGGCATCAACCGATCCCCTCTCGGAGGGGGCCTCTGAAGCCAGACCAGAAGGAGAGGTGGCGAGTCTAGAAGACATGTTCCCAATGGACCATGAGGAGGCACCAGAGCCCGCCTCTCAATTGGAGGATCCCAACATGGCCTGCCCTCTCCAGCAGGTGACCGTAGTGGATGGAAAGCCAGTGGAGAGGGTGAAGCAAATAACCTACCCCCATTTTGGTATACAGAAAAAGTTGCTTTATCAGATGGTGAAGAAGGATGACAAATGTCTGGAGTTGTTGTTGGTGCCAATGAGATATTGACCGACCAGGGCACCCCAATCATGTCACGAATCATGAAAGATCTATGCAAGCTAATGAGAATAACCCAGGTGCACCCCTCAGTGTATCACCCACAGGCTGATGGATTGGTGGAAAGATTCAATCAAATCCTGAAACAGATGATAAAGAAGGGGATGGAGGCTGAAGAAAATAATTGGGACCAGCTACTACCCTACCTGATGTTCTTGATCCGAGAAGTGCCCCAAGCTTCAACCGGATTCTCTCCCTTCAAAATCCTGTATGGGAGGCAACCCCGAGGACTGCTGGACGTGGCTAAAGAAGCATGGGAACAGCAATTGTAACCCCACCGAACCTTGGTGGAACACTTGGGAGGCATGAGAGATCGGATGGCAACCCTGTGGCCCCTGGTACGGGAACACATGCTGAAGGCCCTGGAGGCCCAAGTGAGGGTGTACAACAGAGGGGCACAACGAAGGGACTTTCAGCCTGGAGACAAAGTCCCCAACTCAGAATGTAAGTTTTTGGCCCGATGGAACGGGCCATACGAAGTCATTGAGACAGTTGGTGAAGTTAACTACAGGGTCAGACAGCCTGGACATAGGCATCTGACCCAGATATACCATGTGAATCTGCTAAAGAAATCGAATGCACATGATGTACTTTACTCTATTTCCCCGAAGAAGGCTACCACAGAGACCGAGCCGGCGGAGGTGACAATGGGGGAGCAGCTGAGCCAAGCCCAGAAGCAGGAGCTGAGGGAGTTGGTCAGCCGAAACCAGGATGTGTTCTCCAGTGAACCAGGACACACAGATTTTGTACAGCGCCGCATAATCACCGAACCTGGGAAAAGGGTGAAGTTGAGACCCTACCGCATACCGGAAGCAAGGAGAGAGGCTGTCAGGACCGAGGTAAAAACGATGTTGAAAGGTGATATAATCGAAGAGTCGAATAGTAAGTGGTGCAGCCCCATAGTGTTCGTGCCGAAACCAGACGGCAACATTAGATTCTGTAATGATTTTAGAAAAGTTAATGAAATCTCATAGTTCGACGCCTAACCCATGCCCCGAATTGATTAATTAATCGAACGGCTAGGGACCGCCCGATTTATCAGCACGCTCGACCTGACAAAGGGTTATTGGCAGGTGCCCTTAGCTCCCAAAGCACGGGTGAAAACTGCTTTCGCCACCCCGGACGGTCTGTTCCATTACAGAAGCTGCTCTTTGGACTGCACAGGGCCCCGGCCCAGAGGTTGATGGAGCGGGTTCTCCGACCCCTTTCGGAAGTATGCGGTGGCATACATCGACAATATTGTGATCCATGGGAGTGAGTGGGAGACACATCTAGACCAGGTGAGCAAGAAAGTGCAGGCCTTACAGGGAGGTGGGGCTAACAGCAAATCCAAAGAAACGTTGGCTCAGACTGCGGGAGGCTGAGTACCTGGGGTACACGATTGGGAGGGGATGTGTCAAACTCCAGGTGAAGAAAGTGGAGGCGACTTGGGACTGGCCCCGCCCCCTCACCAAGAAGCAGGTTACCAAGAAGCAGAAACATTTGTGGGGTTAACTAGCTACTACCAGAGATGTATTCCCCACTTTGCCTCCCTAGCCAGCCCCCTGACAGATCTGACTAGGAGCCGTCTGCCCGCCCAGGTGACGTGGACCGAGGAGGCTGAGAAAGAGCCAGCCCCCTGACAGATCTGACTAGGAGCCGTCTGCCCGCCCAGGTGACGTGGACCTCGGAGACGGAGAAAGCCTTCCAGGACCTAAAGGGACCACTGTGATCTGGACCCGTGCTGGTGACACCGGACTTCTCCAAACCACTGGTGGTACAGACCGATGCGTCCGAAACAGGGGTGGGTGCCGTCCTATCACAGCTACAAGAAGGTGAGGAACACCCAGTCATGTACATTAGCCGGAAGCTTGTTGCCTCGGGAACAAAGATATTCCACCGTGGAGAAAGAATGTCTAGCGATCAAGTGGGCGCTGGAAACGCTGAAGTATTCCTCATTGGGTCGTCACTTCACCTTCGTAACGGACCATGCACCACTGGTTTGGATGTCACGGAATAACACCGGGCCTGCTGGTTCCTATCCTTACAGACCTTTGCTTTCTCTGTCATCCACAGATCAGGTGCAGCCCATGGAAATGCCGATGCCCTCTTCAGGAGCAGGTATATTTCAGACGGAGGTGAGGGGAGTGGTTATTGAGGGGAGATATCTCTGCTGGCTCCACCCCCGAGCCTTATATGGACTTCCTGCCCCGATGAGAACGGCTTGTGGACTGTGAGGTGATTGGTGAATTCCCCCCCCTCTTCCCCAGTGTACCAAAATCCCTAATAGACTCCCCATCTGCATTCTATTTGTGCTTCTGGTGCATGTTTGGTTTATTGGACTTGTTGCCGTGGAAACCCCACACCCTTGAGCCTGCTACAATACATATTGACTGGTAGTCAATACGTATTAACAAACATACTGATACATTCTTACATTAATTCATATTTCCCTCCCATTAGGGATCACGCTATAGGTCGAAAGGTAGGGTCTGCGGAGCGCTTGACATTAAATCATAGCAGGTCAATCTGCAGATTCAAACAGCTAGGACTCTATTGAAGGTGATGGATTTATGATGAGGGGAGTGGAGGGCTACCCCAAAAGGCCCATTTCGACATTAGATTTCCCATAATATGATGTATTACCTACTACTATAATACCACAGAGGGGACATGAGGCTGGCTGTTCACATTTCAACAAACTACAGTGGGGCAAAAAAGTATTTAGTCAGCCACCAATTGTGCAAGTTCTCCCACTTAAAAAGATGAGAGAGGCCTGTAATTTTCATCATAGGTACACTTCAACTATGACAGACAAAATGAGATTTAAAAAAATCCAGAAAATCACATTATAGGATTTTTAATGAATTTATTTGAAAATGATGGTGGAAAATAAGTATTATACAAGTATAATACCTTTTTTCACTGTATATTTCCTTAAGCTTAATATGACAGATAGAGAATGCACTATATATACACAAAAGTATGTGGACACCCCTTCAAATGAGTGGATTCGACTATTTCAGCCACAACCATTGCTTACTGAAGAGCTCAGTGACTTTCAAAGTGACACCTTCATAGGATGCCACCTTCCCAATAAGTCAGCTAGAGCTGCCCAGGTAAACTGTAAGTCCTGTTATTGTGAAGTGAAAATGTCTAGGAGCAACAACGGCTCAGCCGCGAAGTGGTAGGCCACACAAGCTCCCAGAATGGGACCAACCGAAGCGCGTAGCACGTAAAAAAATTGCCTACAACACTCACAACTCTCATACCGAGTTCCAAACGGCTTCTGGAAGCAACGTCAGCACAAGAACTGTTCTGGGTTTGGCAGATGCCACGAGAACGCCACCTGCTCGAATGCACACTTTAAAGTTCGGTAGACGAGGAATAATGGTCTGGGGTTGTTTTTCATGGTTCGGGTTAGGCCCCTTAGTTCCAGTGAAGGGAAATCTTAACAGTTTGGGGAAGACTCTTTCCTGTTTCAGCATAACAATGCCCCCATGCACAAAGCGATGTCCATACGGAAATGGTTTGTCGAGATCAGTGTGGAAGAACTTGACTGGCTTACACGGAGCCCTGACCTCAACCCCATCGAACACCTTTGGGATGGATTGGAACAGCAACTACGAGCCAGGCCTAAATGCAGAACATCAGTGCCCGACCTTACTAATGCTCTTGTGACTGAATGGAAGCAGGTCCCCGCAGCACATCTAGTGGAAAACCTTCCCAGAAGAGTGGAGGCTGTTAAAGGCGGGAACTCCATATGAATGAGCATGATTTTGGAATGAGACGTTCGACTAGCAGGTGTCCACATTCCACATATGCTACTATCCACTATACTGTACATACAGTGCTTTTGGGAAGAATACATACCCCTTGACTTTGTCCACATTTGGTTACATTACAGCCTTATTCTAAAATTGATTAAATTGTTGTTTTTTTCTCATCAACCTCAATGCCCCATAATGACAAAGCAAAAACAGGTTAGTAGAAATGATTGTAAATTTATTAAAAATAACAAACTGAAATGTCACATTTACATTCAGACACCTTTGGCAGCGATTACAGACTCGAATCTTCTTGGGTATGACGCTACAAGCTTGACACACCTGTATTTGGGGAGTTTTTCCCATTCTTCTCTGCAGATCTTCTCAAACTCTGTCAGGTTAGATTCGGAGCATTGCTGCACAGCTATTTTCTGGTCTCTCCAGAGATGTTCGATTGGGTTCAAGTCTGGGCTTTGGCTTGGTCA
Organism: Oncorhynchus clarkii lewisi; assembly: GCF_045791955.1. Lineage (NCBI taxonomy): Eukaryota > Metazoa > Chordata > Actinopteri > Salmoniformes > Salmonidae > Oncorhynchus > Oncorhynchus clarkii. The sequence goes on from NC_092148.1 coordinate 90,872,193, forward strand.
CTCAAGGACATTCTGAGACTTGTCCCGAAGCCATTCCTGCTTTGTCTTGGCTGTGTGCTTAGGGTCGTTGTCCTGTTGGAAGGTGAACCTTAGCCCCAGTCTGAGGTCATGAGCGCTCTGGAGCAGATTTTCCTCAAGGATCTCTCTGTACTTTGCTCCGTTAATCTTTCCTTTGATCCTGACTAGTCTCCCAGTCCCTGCCACTGAAAAGCATCCCCACAGCTTGACGCTGCCACCACCATGCTCCACCGTTTCCTCCAGACGTGACGCTTGGCATTCAGGCCAAAGAGTTCAATCTTGGTTTCATCAGACCGAAAGACCGGACTGATCTATTGGCAGGGAAGCAAATGTTTTGTTTTCTGCTCTGGTGTGAACAGTCTACCTCTTACGTTAAACAGTAAGCAGTCAGAATAGAAAGCTTCGGTAATCACTAAAACTAGATAGCTAATTTGGAGCTCTTTGTCATTAGATCCATAGTGGCTTTCACCATCTCAATAGCAAGAAATTCTTTATTTTATTTTAACTCGGGAGAAGGGCCTTGGTCAGGGAGGTGACAGTCACTATGACAGTTTCTAGGAAGGGTCTTGGTGGTTCCACATTTCTTCCATGTAAGAATGATGGTGACCCCTGTGTTCTTGGGGACCTTCAACACTGCAGAACTTTTTTGGTACTCTTACCCAGATCTGTGACTTGACACAATCCTGTCTCGGAGTTTAATGGACAATTCCTTCAACGTCATGGCTTGGTTTTTGCTCTGACGTGCATTGTCAACTGTGGGACCTTCATATAGACCACTATGTGCCTTTTCAAATCATGTCCAATCAATTTAATTTACCACAGGTGGACTCCAATCAAGTTATAGAAACATCTCAAGGATGATCAATAGGAACAGGATGCACCTGAGCTCAATGTCGAGTCTCATAACAATGGGTTTGAATACTTATTTAAATAAGGTATTTCTGTTTTTATTTTTAATACATTTGCAAAAAGTTCTAAAAACCTGTTTTCATTTTGTCATTATGGGGTATTGTGATGTCATTATGGGGTATTGTGATGTCATTATGCGGTATTGTGATGTCATTATGGGGTATTCTGTTTAGATTGATGAAGAAAACATTTTATTAGAATATGGCTGTAATGTAAAGACATGTCTGCAAACAGACTTAATGACATATAAATAATATTATATGAGGTTATCATAAATCTGTTGCGTAATTTTGCATCTTGTAAGGGAATAAATCAGTAGCTCAGACACACACATACACACACACACCACCTGTTTGTCCTGTGCCGTGATTCAGTGTGCGTAGCTCAGAGCAGGCCCTCATCATTATCCCCCAAGTATCAAGAGCTATGTGAGAATCAGACAGAATACTGTATGTGACAGGCAGATAGTAGCTAGCGCGCGCGTGTGTGTGTGTGTGTATTCCTGACAAGGCGAGGGTCGTCACCATTTCACACGACTGACCTTGTCCTTGACCTGACAGATGTTTTTGAAGTTGCTGACAGGTTGTGGAACAGACACACACTGAGGGTGAGAAGGGGAAGAGCAGGTACTGAGTTCTTACAGGTTCACCTGACGCATAGCAAACTAGTCAGCAGGGGAGACGATACACGTACGGCAGGAAAGTTTTAGGAATTCAAATCGTTCCAGGAGTTCAGTGAATATCATTAAGCCACTTTCCTTCCCTACTTCAACAACAGATGAGACAGGCTGTGTCGTCTTCAATGCACATCTACGGATCAACCTGTCCTTCCTCGCTGTTCGCTCCCCGCTCCCTCATCCCCCCCCCCCCCCCCCCCCCGTCCTCTCACACTACCTTTTCTCTTTTCTTCAGACACACTTTATTTCAAGGTGGTGATACACCAAGGCATTCATAACATACGGCATAAAACTTACCCTCATGCCTCTCCATCCACACTTTCCTGCACCTCATCTCTCTCCCTCTCCATCCACACTTTCCTGCACCTCATCTCTCTCCCTCTCCATCCACACTTTCCTGCAACTCATCCCTCTCCCTCTCATCCACACTTTCCTGCACCTCATCTCTCTCCCTCTCCCCCCCTTAACCCTCTCTCCTGCACCTCATCTCTCTCCCTCTCCCCCCTCCTTAAACCTTTCTCCTGCACCTCATCTCTCTCCCTCTCTTCCCCCCCTAACCCTCTCTCCTGCACCGCATCTCTCTCCTTCTCTCCCCCCCTAAACCTTTCTCCTGCACCCCATCTCTCTCTCCCTCCCCCCTAAACCTTTCTCCTGCACCCCATCTCTCCCCCCCTCCCCCCCTAAACCTTTCTCCTGCACCTCATATCCCTCTCTCTCCCCCCCTAACCCTTCTCCTGCACCTCATCTCTCCCCCCTCTCTCTCCCCCTAACCCTTCTCCTGCACCTCATCTCTCCCCCTCTCTCTCCCCCCTAACCCTTCTCCTGCACCTCATCTCTCTCCATCTCTCTCTCCCCCCTAACCCTTCTCCTGCACCCCCATCTCTCTCCCTCTCTCTCCCCCCTAAACCTTTCTCCTTCACCTCATCTCTCTCCCTCTCTCTCTCCCCCCCTAACCCTTCTCCTGCACCCCATCTCTCTCCCTCTCTCTCCCCCCTAAACCCTTCTCCTGCACCCCATCTCTCTCCCTCTCTTCCCCCCCTAAACCCTTCTCCTGCACCTCATCTCTCTCCCTCTCTTCCCCCCTAAACCTTTCTCCTGCATGGGAGTTTTTCCATCACTGATATTATGCTGGTCTACTTGTCATCTGGTCACCTGTCTGTCCACTTCCACTCTCATCTCTCTCCGTCTAATCTATCATCTCGTTCCTTTGTCTTCTACCTCTCCACCTCCCTTTCATCTCTGAGGTCAGGCTGTTTGGGTCTCTCTCTTCTTTCTCGTGACTCTTGAGTGTTGTACCCTTCGAAAGGTTTACCAGTTGGTTCAGCCACAGAATGACTGATGATACATATTTGATGTGTGGTATTAAAAATTAAAACGATCCGTTCTCCTTCTTTATTGTCAAGGGGGGGAAAAATAAGTTTCAATAATGGATGAGAGAAAGATTTGCTAAGAAAAGACAGAAAAGAGAAGCCAGGACGAGGAGATTGAGCTGAGGGAGATAAGGGGGAGGAAAAAAACAGAGAGGGTGGGGTTTTGAGCGATGGAGAGAGGAGAGAGGGAGAGACAGAGGTACAGAGATGGATAAATGGAAAGAGGAGAGGGCAGGGAGAGAAAGGATAATGTATGGATGGACAGATTTAGAGAGAGAGGGGGGCAGAGAGAGGTATGCAGAGAGAGAAAGTTAGAGAGTGAGGGAATAGAGAGAGAGAGAGACAGAGCGAGAGAGAGAGAGAGAGGCCTGTTTTGTCAGTCAGTGTGGTTCAGTGGGGTTGCTTGTTGGTGAAGGTGGTGGTG
>NC_092148.1:90878089-90988089 GCF_045791955.1 Oncorhynchus clarkii lewisi
GTAGGGTGGTGTAGTGTAGTGTAGTGTAGTGTGGTGTAGTGTGGTGTGGTGTAGTGTAGTGTGGTGTAGTGTAGTGTAGTGTGGTGTAGTGTAGTGTGGTGTGGTGTAGTGTAGTGTAGTGTGTAGTGTAGTGTAGTGTAGTGTAGTGTGGTGTAGTGTAGTGTGGTGTAGTGTGGTGTAGTGTAGTGTAGTGTGGTGTGGTGTAGGGTGGTGTAGGGTGGTGTAGTGTAGTGTGGTGTGGTGTAGGGTGGTGTGGTGTAGTGTGGTGTAGTGTAGTGTGGTGTAGTGTAGTGTAGTGTGGTGTAGTGTGGTGTGGTGTAGTGTAGTGTAGTGTGGTGTGGTGTAGTGTAGTGTGGTGTGGTGTAGTGTGGTGGTGTGGTGTAGTGTGGTGTAGTGTGGTGTAGTGTGGTGTAGTGTGGTGTGGTGTAGTGTGGTGTAGTGTGGTGTGGTGTAGTGTAGTGTGGTGTAGTGTGGTGTGTTGTGGTGTGGTGTGGTGTAGTGTAGTGTAGTGTGGTGTAGTGTGGGGTGGTGTGGTGTGGTGTGGTGTGGTGTAGTGTGGTGTAGTGTAGTGTAGTGTAGTGTAGTGTGGTGTAGTGTAGTGTAGTGTGGTGTGGTGTGGTGTGGTGTGGTGTAGTGTAGTGTGGTGTAGTGTAGTGTGGTGTAGTGTAGTGTAGTGTAGTGTGGTGTAGTGTGGTGTGGTGTAGTGTGGTGTAGTTTGGTGTAGTGTGGTGTAGTGTAGTGTAGTGTAGTGTAGTGTAGTGTAGTGTGGTGTGGTGTGGTGTAGTGTAGTGTAGTGTAGTGTAGTGTAGTGTAGTGTAGTGTGGTGTGGTGTGGTGTGGTGTGGTGTGGTGTGGTGTAATATTGTGTCATGTTGTGTAATGTATTGTATTATGGTATAGTTTAATGTAGTGTGGTGTGCTGTATTATGGTATAGTGTAATGTAGTGTAGTGTGGTGTAATGTGGTGTAGTGTAATGTAGTGTGGTGTAGTGTGTAATGTATTGTATTGTAGTGTGGTGTGCTGTAGTGTTATGTTGTGAAGTGTAATGTAGTGTGGTGTAATGTAGTGTAGTGTGGTGTAGTGTAGTGTGGTATAGTGTAATGTAGTGTGGTGTAGTGTGGTATGGTGTGGTGTGGTATAGTGTAATGTAGTGTGGTGTGGTGTGGTATAGTGTAATGTAGTGTGGTGTAGTGTGGTATGGTGGGGTGTGGTATAGTGTAATGTAGTGTGGAGTAGTGTAATGTAGTGTGGTAAAGTGTAATGTACGGTGGTGTAGTGTTATGTAGTGTGGTGTAGTGTGGTGTGGAGTAGTGTAGTGTGGTGTGGTGTAATGTAGTGTGGTATGGTGTCGTATTGTGTGGTGTGGTGTGTTGTAGTCAGTGGGAAAGTGTTGTGTTGTATAATGTATTGTGGTGTAGTTTAGTATAATGTGGTGTTGTGTGGTGTGGTGTACTGTAATGTAGGGTGGTGTAGTGTTATGTAGTGTGGTGTAGTGTAGTGTAGTGCGGTGTTGTGTAGTATAATGTGGTGTTGTGTGGTGTAGTGTAGTGTGGTGTAACATAGTGTGATGTAGTGTAGTGTAGTGTGGTGTAGTGTAGTGTAGTGTGTTGTAGTGTAGTGTGGTGTAGTGTAGTGTAGTGTGATGTAGTGTGGTGTAGTGTAGTGTAGTGTAGTGTGGTGTAGTGTAATGTGGTGTAGTGTGGTGTAGTGTAGTGTAGTGTAGTGTGGTGTGGTGTGGTGTGGTGTAGTGTAGTGTGATGTAGTGTGGTCTAGTGTAGTGTAGTGTAGTGTAGTGTGGTGTGGTTGGGTGTAACGTAGTGTGATGTAGTGTAGTGTGGTGTAGTGTAGTGTTGTGTGGTGTCGTATTGTGTGGTGTAGTTTAGTATAATGTGGTGTTGTGTGGTGTAGTGTGGCGTCGTGTAGTGTAACATAGTGTGGTGTAGTGTGGTGTGGTATAGTGTGGCGTCGTGTAGTGTAACATAGTGTGGTGTGGTGTGGTATAGTGTGGTGTGGTGTAATGTGGTGTGCTGTTGTGTAGTGTGGTGTGGTGTAGTGTAATTTGGTGTGGTGTGGTGTAATGTGGTGTGTTGTGGTGTGGAGTAATGTAGTGTGCTGAGTGTAGTTTGGTGTGGTGCGGTGTAGTGTAATGTAGGGTGGTGTAGTGTAATGTAGTGTGGTGTGGTGTAGTGTGGTGTAGTTTGGTGTGGTGCAGTGTAATGTAGTGTGGTGTGGTGTAGTGTGGTGTAGTTTAATTTCATGTAGTGTAGTTTAATGTCATGTGCTGTAGTGTAATGTAGGGTGGTGTGGTGTGGTGTGGTGTAATGTAGTGTGGTATAATGTAGTGTGGTGTGGTGTAGTGTAATGAAGTGTAGTGTGGTGTAATGTAGTGTAGTGTGGTGTAATGTAGTGTGGTTTAGTGTAATGTAGTGTGGTGTAATGTAGTGTGGTGTGGTGTAATGTAGTTTAGTGTGGTGTGGTGTTATGTTGTGTAATGTAGTGTAGTGTAATGTAGTGTAGTGTGGTGTACTGTAGTGTGGTGTAATGTAGTGTAATATAGTGTAGTGTGGTGTAATGTAATGTAATGTAATGTAGTGTAGTGTAATGTAGTGTAGTGTGGTGTGGTGTAGTGTGGTGTAATGTAGTGTGGTGTAGTGTAATGTAGTGTGGTGTGGTGTAGTGTAGTGTAGTGTAGTGTGGTGTAGTGTGGTGTAGTGTAATGTAGGGTGGTGTAGTGTAGTCTGGTATGGTGTGGTGTAGAATTATGTAGAGTAATATAGTGTGTTATGGTGTAGTGTGTGGATTTTGTGGTTGTAGTGTAATTTAGTGTAGTGTTGTGTGGTGTAGAGTAATTTACTGTGGTGTGATGTGGTGTAGTGTGGTATAGTGTAATGTAATGTGGTGTAGTGTATTGTGGTGTAGTGTTGTGTGGTGTAGAGTAATTTAGTGTGGTGTGGTATGGTGTAGTGTGTGGTAGTGTGGTGTAGTGTAATGTAGTGTGGTATAATGTAGTGTGGTGTAGTGTAATGTAGTGTGGTGTAGTGTAGTGTAGTGTAGTGTAGTGTAACTTAGTGTGGTGTAGTGTGGTGTGGTGTATTGTGGTGTGGTGCAATGTAGTGTGGTGTAGTGTGGTATGGTGTGGTATAGTGTAATGTAGTGTGGTGTAATGAAGTGTAGTGTGGTGTAATGTAGTGTGGTGTAGTGTTATGTAGTGTGGTGTAGTGTAATGTAATGTAGTGTAGTGTAATGTAGTATGGTGTGGTGTTATGTTGTGTGTTGTAGTGTAATGTAGTGTGGTGTAGTGTAGTGTAGTGAGTGTGGTGTAGTGTGCTGTAGTGTGGTTTAGTGTGGTATGGTGTGGTGTATTGTAGTGTAATGTAGTGTAGTGTGGTGTAATGTAATGTGGTGTGGTGTGGTGTAATGTAGTGTGGTATAATGTAGTGTGGTGTGGTGTAATGTAGTGTGGTGTATTGTAGTGTAGTGTGGTGTAGTGTAATGTAGTGTAGTGTAATGTAGTGTAGTGTGGTGTAGTGTAGTGTGGTGTAATGTAGTGTAATGTAGTGTAGTGTGGTGTAGTGTAATGTAGTGTAGTGTAATGTAGTGTAGTGTGGTGTAGTGTAGTGTGGTGTAATGTAGTGTAATGTAGTGTAGTGTGGTGTAGTGTAATGTAGTGTAGTGTGGTGTAGTGTAGTGTAATGTAGTGTAGTGTAATGTAGTGTAGTGTAATGTAGTGCAGTGTAATGTAGTGTAGTGTGGTGTAGTGTAGTGTGGTGTAATGTAGTGTGGTGTAATGTAGTGTAATGTAGTGTAGTGTGGTGTGGTTTTATGTCGTGTGGTGTAGTGTAATGTAGTGTGGTGTAATGTAGTGTGGTGTGGTGTAGTGTAGTGTAGTGTGGTGTAGTGTGTGGATTTTGTGGTTGTAGTGTAATGTAGTGTAGTGTTGTGTGGTGTAGAGTAATTTACTGTGGTGTTATGTGGTGTAGTGTGGTATAGTGTAATGTAATGTGGTGTAGTGTATTGTGGTGTAGTGTTGTGTGGTGTAGAGTAATTTAGTCTGGTGTGGTATGGTGTAGTGTGTGGTAGTGTGGTGTAGTGTAATGTAGTGTGGTGTAGTGTAATGTAGTGTAATGTGGTGTAATATTGTGTAATGAAGTGTGGTGTATTGTGGTGTGGTGTAATGTAGTGTGGTGTAGTGTGGTATGGTGTGGTATAGTGTAATGTAGTGTGGTGTAGTGTGGTATGGTGTGGTATAGTGTAATGTAGTGTGGTGTAGTGTAATGTGGTGTCGTGTAATGTAGTGTGATGTAGTGTAATGTAGTGTGGTGTTGTGTAGTGTGGTGTAATGTAATGTGCTGTAGTGTAATGTAGGGTGGTGTAGTGTGGTATGGTGTGGTGTGGTATAGTGTAATGTAATGTGGTGTAGTGTGGTATGGTGTGGTGTGGTATAGTGTAATGTAATGTGGTGTAGTGTATTGTGGTGTGGTGTAGTGTGGTGTGGTGTAGTGTAGTGTGGTGTGGTATAGTGTAATGTAATGTTGTGTAGTGTGGTGTAGTGTAGTGTGGTGTAATGTAGTGTAATGTAGTGTAGTGTGGTGTAGTGTAATGTAGTGTAGTGTGGTGTAGTGTAGTGTAATGTAGTGTAGTGTAATGTAGTGTAGTGTAATGTAGTGCAGTGTAGTGTAGTGTAGTGTGGTGTAGTGTAGTGTGGTGTAATGTAGTGTGGTGTAATGTAGTGTAATGTAGTGTAGTGTGGTGTGGTTTTATGTCGTGTGGTGTAGTGTAATGTAGTGTGGTGTAATGTAGTGTGGTGTGGTGTAGTGTAGTGTAGTGTGGTGTAGTGTGTGGATTTTGTGGTTGTAGTGTAATGTAGTGTAGTGTTGTGTGGTGTAGAGTAATTTACTGTGGTGTTATGTGGTGTAGTGTGGTATAGTGTAATGTAATGTGGTGTAGTGTATTGTGGTGTAGTGTTGTGTGGTGTAGAGTAATTTAGTCTGGTGTGGTATGGTGTAGTGTGTGGTAGTGTGGTGTAGTGTAATGTAGTGTGGTGTAGTGTAATGTAGTGTAATGTGGTGTAATATTGTGTAATGAAGTGTGGTGTATTGTGGTGTGGTGTAATGTAGTGTGGTGTAGTGTGGTATGGTGTGGTATAGTGTAATGTAGTGTGGTGTAGTGTGGTATGGTGTGGTATAGTGTAATGTAGTGTGGTGTAGTGTAATGTGGTGTCGTGTAATGTAGTGTGATGTAGTGTAATGTAGTGTGGTGTTGTGTAGTGTGGTGTAATGTAATGTGCTGTAGTGTAATGTAGGGTGGTGTAGTGTGGTATGGTGTGGTGTGGTATAGTGTAATGTAATGTGGTGTAGTGTGGTATGGTGTGGTGTGGTATAGTGTAATGTAATGTGGTGTAGTGTATTGTGGTGTGGTGTAGTGTGGTGTGGTGTAGTGTAGTGTGGTGTGGTATAGTGTAATGTAATGTTGTGTAGTGTTATGTAGTTTGGTGTAGTGTAGTGTGGTGTCGTATTGTGTGGTGTGGTGCAGTGTAATGTAATGTAGTGTAGTGTGGTGTAGTGTAATGTAATGTGGTGTAGTGTATTGTGGTGTGGTGTAGTGTGGTGTGGTGTAGTGTAGTGTGGTGTGGTATAGTGTAATGTAATGTTGTGTAGTGTTATGTAGTTTGGTGTAGTGTGGTGTGGTGTAGTTTAGTGTGGTGTGGTGTAGTGTAGTGTGGTGTGGTGTAGTGTAGTGTGGTGTGGTGTCGTATTGTGTGGTGTGGTGTAGTGTAATGTAATGTAGTGTAGTGTGGTGTAGTGTAATGTAATGTAGTGTAGTGTGGTGTAGTGTAATGTAATGTAGTGTAGTGTGGTGTAGTGTAATGTAATGTAGTGTAGTGTGGTGTGGTGTAATGTAGTGTGGTATGGTGTCGTATTGTGTGGTGTGGTGTGTTGTAGTCAGTGGGAAAGTGTTGTGTTGTATAATGTATTGTGGTGTAGTTTAGTATAATGTGGTGTTGTGTGGTGTGGTGTACTGTAATGTAGGGTGGTGTAGTGTTATGTAGTGTGGTGTAGTGTAGTGTGGTGTGGTGTCGTGTTGTGTGGTGTAGTGCGGTGCAGTGTTGTGTAGTATAATGTGGTGTTGTGTGGCGTAGTGTAGTGTACTGCGGTGTAGTGTAGTGTAGTGTGGTGTAACATAGTGTGATGTAGTGTAGTGTGGTGTAGTGTAGTTTAGTGTGGTGTAGTGTAGTGTAGTCCGGTGTAGTGTAATGTGGTTTAGTGTGGTTTAGTGCAATGTGGTGTAGTGTAGTGTAGTGTGATGTTGTGTGGTCTAGTGTAGTGTAGTGTGGTGTATTGTGATGTTGTGTGGTTTAGTGTGGTGTAGTGTATAAACCAGAATGCAAGGCAAACCACCTGATAATTACATATATATAGTCCCTAATTATATATATATATATATATATATAACAAGACATCTAATTAGCACACCACTATGTATTATCAGTCTAACGAGGGACATCCACACTACATTACTCCACACCACTACATAGTCCATAATTATCCCACTGAGCAAAAAACAACAATGTTGAAGCAATGTTTTACCAATGTAATATTTTGTCATGTTTCAATCTGACATTAGTACAGACAGCTTTTTGGTTCCTTTGGTTTGTTGTTATTTTTTGTTGTTTTTGTGCCCACGTTTATTTCGTCCTGAGACAGGAACACGTGGATGTTTAATCGTACAGTTAATAATATAAACCTGTAAATATTATACATACTTTCAGGAGCTGTCGCTGTTTATGATTTGATTTGAGCTGTCGCATATCAATAGATAAGCACTGCCAGTGTCCAAACAAGACTACTCTGCCATCTAGTGGCACAAAAGAAAACATTCACTCAATTCTTATCTCAGGTTTACCCAGAACTGAAGTCTTGCATCATTGACCAGACGCTCGATTGAGTTCTGGGTCCATACATCATGATGAGATGAGATGGAGAGATGCTCGAACGAGGAGTGGAACCGGATCGAGGAGTTTCACCCACTCTCCTTGCAAGTTACGAGCAAGTTTTATTGGGCCAAATGTCCCTTCTCCTTCCGAAATTCGAAAGATACTAACAAGAGGCAAAATGGGGATTTGTCAAGATAATCAGTAAAGAAAAACCCCAAGCAGTGGAACTATTGCTGCTCGTTATCAATCGGTGCCCGTAGCATATCGACAGATCTACATTAGCATTTATGTTTACGTAGTCTGTCCACAAAGAGATGAACTCAGTACACATCGTGCTCAATAGCTTTAAAAACGGCAAAAAAATATCTCCAATATCTCTTTCAAGTGTATAAATATTTCCAAAACATATGAGGCGTTTATGATAATGGACTACATGGTTTTGTGAAGTTATAATACTGGAGGGGGGTGGGGGGGGGGAGGACCCAGCGAAAATAGTGATGGGAAATAATATCTGGCCTCAAGCTAATAATGTCCTGGATATTTCTTAGCTGGCAGAATAAGCCCCCACTAACCTCCAAAAAAGCCAAGGCATTAAGGGTAGAGACCATAGAGACTATGTCAGTGTGAGAGACAGGCGGGGGGAGCGAGGGGGGGGTGGGGGAGTAAAGGGGCTGAAACTAGGACAAGTGAGAAAGAGGTATGCTGAGTCCACCACTAATTCCAACCACAGCCATTCAATTCTCTGGTTCGCTCCAAGGCAGAACACGTTGTACAGACAAAGAGCGACACACACACACACACACACACACACACACACACACTCATAGGAAAACAAGACATCTAATTAGCACACCACTATGTATTATCAGTCTAATGAGGGACATCCAGCAGTAAACAGAAGACAGTCTGAGATAACTAGAGAGGGTCAGAGGGTCTGGAGAGGAGACCGAGACAGTAACACTTCCCAACCGGGAGGAGACAGACAGTAGACTAGAAACAGGCAGGCAGTCAGGCAGGCAGACAGACACAGACAGACAGACACTTCAACACTCTCTGGAACACGATACTGTATCAGAGTCAGTGATGGGAACACGATACTGTATGAGAGTTAGTGATGGGAACACGATACTGTATCAGAGTTAGTGATGGGAACACGATACTGTATCAGAGTTAGTGATGGGAACACAATACTGTATCAGAGTTAGTGATGGGAACACAATACTGTATCAGAGTTAGTGATGGGAACACGATACTGTATCAGAGTTAGTGATGGGAACACAATACTGTATCAGAGTTAGTGATGGGAACACGATACTGTATCAGAGTTAGTGATGGGAACACTATACTGTATCAGAGTTAGTGATGGGAACACAATACTGTATCAGAGTTAGTGATGGGCCTTTGACATCCTCCCTTCATACCTACAGTTGGCCACAATGAGGTTCCTCTTACACATCCAAATTACTCTAAGTTCTGTCATTTAAACATAGTGTCATTTGAGGTCTCAGTTGCAACATCATAAAGCTGACTTACAGTAAATGTATGACAGTGTATCAGATGGTTCTGATTGACCTTTGACCTGCTAACTCCCTCCACAACTTACTAGGGGGTGTCATGAGGTGACTGGTACTTTACTTACCCAAATCACTGTAATGTCTGTAATAGATTGGGCTTTTCAGTTGCAACTTCTAAAACTGACTTACCTTTAAACATTGACTATCTGACATCTCATAGCATCGTTTAACCAAACAAAGCAGACAGTTCCACGAAAGGCAGGCCCAAACCACCCATAACCATGGAGGCAGGCCCAAACCCCCATTACCACGAAGGCAGGCCCCAAACCTCCATTACCACGAAGGCAGGCCCCAAACCCCCATTACCACGAAGGCAGGCCCAAACCCCCATAACCACGAAGGCAGGCCCCAAACCCCCATTACCACGAAGGCAGGCCCCAAACCCCCATTACCACGAAGGCAGGCCCCAAACCCCCATAACCACGAAGGCAGGCCCAAACCCCCATAACCACGAAGGCAGGCCCAAACCCCCATAACCACGAAGGCAGGCCCAAACCACCCATAACCATGGAGGCAGGCCCAAACCCCCATAACCACGAAGGCAGGCCCCAAACCCCCATTACCACGAAGGCAGGCCCAAACCCCCATAACCACGAAGGCAGGCCCCAAACCCCCATTACCACGAAGGCAGGCCCCAAACCCCCATTACCACGAAGGCAGGCCCCAAACCCCCATAACCACGAAGGCAGGCCCAAACCCCCATAACCACGAAGGCAGGCCCAAACCCCCATAACCACGAAGGCAGGCCCCAAACCCCCATTACCACGAAGGCAGGCCCAAACCCCCATAACCACGAAGGCAGGCCTAAACCCCCATTACCACGAAGGCAGGCCCCAAACCTCCATTACCACGAAGGCAGGCCCCAAACCCTCATTACCACGAAGGCAGGCCCAAACCCCCATAACCACGAAGGCAGGCCCAAACCCCCATAACCACGAAGGCAGGCCCAAACCCCCATTACCACGAAGGCAGGCCCAAACCCCCATAACCACGAAGGCAGGCCCAAACCCCCATTACCACGAAGGCAGGCCCAAACCCCCATAACCACGAAGGCAGGCCCCAAACCCCCATTACCACGAAGGCAGGCCCAAATCCCCATAACCACGAAGGCAGGCCCAAAGATTTACACACTCTAGTCCTTTAAGATAATCAAGAAGCACAGCAGCACACACACACACACACACCAACAGTCAGCACAGCATCCATCCTACAGACCTTTCATTGTGTTGACTTTACTCCTCTCCTCTCCCCTCCCCTCCCCTCTCTTCTCCTCTCCTCTCCTCTCCTGTTTCTATTTATCTTTTGTTTACTACTGGGTTTATTCTCCTCGGCTCGGGAGTCAGGAGAGTATCGCAACCGCAACCGCGCACACACCAACCGCAACCGCACACACACACACACACACACACACACACACACACACACACACACACACACACACACACACACACACACACACACACACACACACACACACACACACACACACACCAAACTTTTGGCAGCCTCTCTGTATGATCTTCCAGTCACAGATGAAAGGAACCGGGGGGGGGGGGGGGGCAAAACGAACGACAGGGCTTTAGGATATAATGAACACGCTAGCTAGCCTAGCGCTAATATCAATGAAAATACATAACGATGAGAGAGAATGACAGTTACAGTGAGGGAAAGTGCCAGAGCCAGTATTGTGATGATAAACAGGACTGTGAGAGAGGGGTTCTGGGTAACAGTAGGGGTCACCTCTACTATAGAGCAGAATGTTTTCATAAACAACACACTAATACACACATTCACACACACACCACACACACACACACACACACACACTCTAGGGGTCCGGAATACAATGGACCAGTCTGTTTTCAACATCAAGGCTGGAAAGTCACTCTCTCTCGACTAACAAGAAAACTCACTTGAAAAACGTTCTGCCTTCTAGGCTTCGTTCTCTGAGTTGTTGTTTTTATATCTAACAATTGAGAAGATCAACGTTACGAGTGATCCTCTTATACAGTGCATTTGGAAAAAATTCATACCCCTTGACTTTTTCCCAAAAGATGTTACGTTACAGCCTTATTCTAAAATGGATTAAATTAGATTTTACACACAATATCCCACAATGATATCACAATACCCCATAATGACATCACAATACAATATAATGATATCACAATACCCCAATACCCCACTGTTTTAAGAACTGTTCTAAGAATCCTCTCTTCTTAGAGCTCAGTGATGGTAGAATGTAACTTAATGACATCACAATACCCCATAATGACATCACAACACCCCATAATGACAAAACAAAAACAGGTTTTTAGACATTTTTGCACATTTATAAAAAAATACCCCCAGAAAGAACAAGAACACAGTGGCCTCCATCATTCTTAAATGGAAGAAGTTTGGAACCACCAAGACTCTTCCTAGAGCTGGCTGCCCGGCCAAACTGAGTAATCGGGGGAGAAGGGCCTTGGTCAGGGAGGTGACCAAGAACCAGATGGTCACTCTGACAGAGTTCTAGGGTTTCTCTCTAGAGATGGGAGAACCTTCCAGAAGGACAACCATCTCTGCAACACTCCACCAATCAGGCCATTATGATAGAGTGGACAGACGGATGCCACTCCTCAGTAAAAGGCACATGACAGTCCGCTTGGAGTTTGCCAAAAGGCAGTAGAGCACAGTAGAGTTTAGTTCAGTAGAGTACGGTACATTAAAGTTTAGTTCAGTAGAGTACAGTACAGTTTAGTTCAGTAGAGTACAGTACGGCACAGTTTAGTTCAGTACAGTACGGCACAGTTTAGTTCAGTAGAGTACAGTACAGTTTAGTTCAGTAGAGTACAGTACGGCACAGTTTAGTTCAGTACAGTACGGCACAGTTTAGTTCAGTAGAGTACAGTACAGTACGGCACAGTTTAGTTCAGTAGAGTACAGTACAGTACAGTTTAGTTCAGTAGAGTACAGTACAGTTTAGTTCAGTAGAGTACAGTACAGTTTAGTTCAGTAGAGTACAGTACAGTTTACTTCAGTAGAGTACAGTACAGTTTAGTTCAGTAGAGTACAGTACAGTTTAGTTCAGTAGAGTACAGTACAGTACAGTTTAGTTCAGTAGAGTACAGTACAGTTTAGTTCAGTAGAGTACAGTACAGTTTAGTTCAGCAGAGTACAGTAGAGTATGGTGTGGTGCAATTCAGTACATTATGCTACTGTACCGTACTGAACCAGAATTTAATGTACTGTACTCTGCTGTGCTGTCCATACTTGTGAAATACAGATGTCTATGTACATTTACATGTTAGTAATTTAGCAGACGATCTTAATCAGAGTGACTTACAATTAGTGCATTCATCTGTTTGGGCCAAATCAAGGCCGGTCTGGACAGGACCAAATCTGAATCAATTATAGACATCTATGTTCGGGCCAAATGGTAGGCGGGTTTGGACTGGACATCTGTGGATGTTGAAATCAAGGCCGATCTGGACAGGACCAAATCTGACCAAAAACCTACGTCTGTGGTCATTGATATCAAGGCAGGTTCAGATTGCACCAAAATAAATGTTACAAAAAATATGCGGCCGGTCCAGACAAGACCCAAAAATGTGCTTAGTGGGTCGACTCTTGGAGCTAGTGGACAAAATGTTCATCAACAACTGACCAAACTAAGAATTCTACCATTCTACCATCACTGAGCTCTAAGAAGAGAGGATTCTTAGAACAGTTCTTACGATGTCAGAAGAGTGATTAAAGTGTGCCAACACCATAACAAACATGTAAACAGGCACCAGACCCAGCGAACACAAGATAAGAGACGCTTTTAGCAACAAGAAAAAAGTGGCGTGCATCAGGAAAAAAACTAATCACAAGGTCCACTTTAAGAGAAGAAGAAACAGACATCTGGACGAGAGAGAGAAAGATGGAGAGAGAGAGGGAGAGAGAAAGATGGAGAGAGAGAGGGAGAGAGAAAGAGGGAGAGTGAAAGGGAGAGATGGCGAGAGGGTGAGATGGAGAGAGTGAGAGACGCTTATCGAGAATGGCGCCATTGAGTTCTGACATTTCAAAGAGGACTGTGCGGTCCCAAATCACCAATCAACAAACCAGCCGTCCCACTTCAACCACACACATCAACACACACAAACACACAAACACACACACACACAGAAAACAAAACAAACCTCCCCGCGACCTCTCCCTTATCTCTCCACACCCAGGCATTCTGTCTCTGGCACTCACTTGTACACACCAACACACACACACACACCACACACACACACATTGTGCTCAGCAATACACTGCCACTGCTTTCCCAGCCAAGTGTCGTCAATGGCTGTTTACTGGCTATCTTTCATAACCTAAAATTGTCGAGGCAGATGCCCCCAAATCTCTCTCATCCTCTCCCAGCCATTTCTCACTAACGCTCACAGTCCCCATCTCTGTCCTCTTCTTCTCTCTAATTCCATCCCTCTTTTTTTTCTCCTGTCTATTCATTGCCTTCTCCCAGATCTGGGTTCAAATTGTATTTTATTTTGAGGTGTTTGATTGACACTAGAATAACATATGAGCAGGGGTTGCCCTTTTGGGACTATTCTATTAGTTCCATTTTGCCATGCAAGCTCAAGCTTAAGGTACTATTTGAATATTTCAACCTTGTCTGTTGTCTCCATCCATTGTCTCATTGCTGTGAACCCAGTCTGTCTGTAATACCTGGGTTTCTGTCTGTTATACCTGGGTTTCTGTCTGTTATACCTGGGTTTCTGTCTGTTATACCTGGGTTTCTGTCTGTAATACCAAATCAAATCAAATTTATTTATATAGCCCTTCGTACATCAGCTGATATCTCAAAGTGCTGTACAGAAACCCAGCCTAAAACCCCAAACAGCAAGCAATGCAGGTCTAGAAGCACGGGTCCCTGGGTTTCTGTCTGTAATACCTGGGTTTCTGTCTGTAATACCTGGGTTTCTGTCTGTAATACCTGGGTTTCTGTCTGTAATACCTGGGTTTCTGTCTGTAATACCTGGGTTTCTGTCTGTTATACCTGGGTTTCTGTCTGTTATACCTGGGTTTCTGTCTGTAATACCTGGGTTTCTGTCTTTCATACCTGGGTTTCTGTCTGTAATACCTGGGTTTCTGTCTGTTATACCTGGGTTTCTGTCTGTAATACCTGGGTTTCTGTCTGTAATACCTGGGTTTCTGTCTGTAATACCTGGGTTTCTGTCTGTAATACCTGGGTTTCTGTCTGTTATACCTGGGTTTCTGTCTGTAATACCTGGGTTTCTGTCTGTAATACCTGGGTTTCTGTCTGTAATACCTGGGTTTCTGTCTGTAATACCTGGGTTTCTGTCTGTTATACCTGGGTTTCTGTCTGTAATACCTGGGTTTCTGTCTGTAACACCTGGGTTTCTGTCTGTAACACCTGGGTTTCTGTCTGTTATACCTGGGTTTCTGTCTGTAATACCTGGGTTTCTGTCTGTAATACCTGGGTTTCTGTCTGTAATACCTGGGTTTCTGTCTGTTATACCTGGGTTTCTGTCTGTAATACCTGGGTTTCTGTCTGTAATACCTGGGTTTCTGTCTGTAATACCTGGGTTTCTGTCTGTAATACCTGGGTTTCTGTCTGTTATACCTGGGTTTCTGTCTGTAATACCTGGGTTTCTGTCTGTAACACCTGGGTTTCTGTCTGTTATACCTGGGTTTCTGTCTGTAATACCTGGGTTTCTGTCTGTAATACCTGGGTTTCTGTCTGTAACACCTGGGTTTCTGTCTGTAACACCTGGGTTTCTGTCTGTAACACCTGGGTTTCTGTCTGATTAGACCACTTTTCCTTAAACCTTGCTCCTATTCCTAGCAAGCTGTAGTGGGACAATCCCAGAAGTTGAATGAAGTCTGTCTCTTCAAGACAAAACAGCGGTGTAAGTTACTGACACGGCAGCTCTCTCTCCAGGAAGAAGGTTTCGTGCAAGACACAACATAGTTTAGACTAAAACAACATGGTTTAGACTACAACAACATGATTTAAAGTACACCTTTTCTATCGGTTTAAACCATAATTCCATTAATCATTCACTAAACCCTAAACCTCAACTAAATCTAGTAATGAATATTGTGAAAATTGAGCAAGTTGAGGAGACTAAACATCTCGGAGTAACCCTGGATTGTAAACTGTCATGGTCAAAACATGCTGCTAAGATCTCTTCACAAGCCCCAAGTCCAGAACAGACTACGGGAGGCGCACAGTACTACATAGAGCCATGACTACATGGAACTCTATTCCACAGTACTACATAGAGACATGACTACATGGAACTCTATTCCACAGTACTACATAGAGACATGACTACATGGAACTCTATTCCACAGTACTACATAGAGACATGACTCCATGGAACTCTATTCCACAGTACTACATAGAGACATGACTACATGGAACTCTATTCCACAGTACTACATAGAGACATGACTACATGGAACTCTATTCCACAGTACTACATAGAGACATGACTACATGGAACTCTATTCCACAGTACTACATAGAGCCATGACTACATGGAACTCGATTCCACAGTACTACATAGAGCCATGACTACATGGAACTCTATTCCACAGTACTACATAGAGCCATGACTACATGGAACTCTATTCCACAGTACTACATAGAGATGTGACTACATGGAACTCTATTCCACAGTACTACATAGAGCCATGACTACATGGAACTCTATTCCACAGTACTACATAGAGACATGACTACATGGAACTCTATTCCACAGTACTACATAGAGACATGACTACATGGAACTCTATTCCACAGTACTACATAGAGCCATGACCACATGGAACTCTATTCCACAGTACTACATAGAGACATGACTACATGGAACTCTATTCCACAGTACTACATAGAGCCATGACTACATGGAACTCAATTCCACAGTACTACATAGAGCCGTGATTACATGGAACTCTATGCCTTGGCTAATGGGGATCCATAATAAACCCCAGGAAGAGTAGCTGCTGCCTTGGCGGGAACTAATGGGGATCCCTAATAAACCCCAGGAAGAGTAGCTGCTGCCTTGGCTAATGGGGATCCCTAATAAACCTCAGGAAGAGTAGCTGCTGCCTTGGCTAATGGGGATCCCTAATAAACCCCAGGAAGAGTAGCTGCTGCCTTGGTTAATGGGGATCCTTAATAAACCCCAGGAATAGTAGCTGCTGCCTTGGTTAATGGGGATCCCTAATAAACTCCAGGAATAGTAGCTGCTGCCTTGGTTAATGGGGATCCCTAATAAACCCCAGGAATAGTAGCTGCTGCCTTGGCTAATGGGGATCCCTAATAAACCCCAGGAAGAGTAGCTGCTGCATTGGCTAATGGGGATCCTTAATAAACCCCAGGAAGAGTAGCTGCTGCCTTGGCTAATGGGGATCCCTAACAAACCCCAGGAATAGTAGCTTCTGCCTTGGCTAATGGGGATCTCTAATAAACCCCAGGAAGAGTAACGGCTGCCTTGGCTAATGGGGATCCCTAATAAACACCAGGAATAGTAGCTGCTGCCTTGGCTAATGGGGATCCCTAACAAACCCAAGGAATAGTAGCTGCTGCCTTGGCTAATGGGGATCCCTAATAAACCCCAGGAATAGTAGCTGCTGCCTTGGCTAATGGGGATCCCTAACAAACCCCAGGAATAGTAGCTGCTGCCTTGGCTAATGGGGATCCCTAACAAACCCCAGGAATAGTAGCTGCTGCCTTGGCTAATGGGGATCCCTAACAAACCCCAGGAATAGTAGCTGCTGCCTTGGCTAATGGGGATCCCTAATAAACCCCGGGAATAGTAGCTGCTGCCTTGGCTAATGGGGATCCCTAATAGACCCCAGGAAGAGTAGCTGCTGCCTTGGCTAATGGGGATCCTTAATAAACCCCAGGAATAGTAGCTGCTGCCTTGGCTAATGGGGATCCCTAATAAACCCCAGGAATAGTAGCTGCTGCCTTGGCTAATGGGGATCCCTAATAAACCTCAGGAAGAGTAGCTGCTGCCTTGGTTAATGGGGATCCCTAATAAACCCAGGAAGAGTAGCGGCTGCCTTGGCTAATGGGGATCCCTAATAAACCCCAGGAAGAGTAGCTGCTGCCTTGGCTAATGGGGATCCATAATAAACCCCAGGAATAGTAGCTGCTGCCTTGGTTAATGGGGATCCCTAATAAACTCCAGGAATAGTAGCTGCTGCCTTGGTTAATGGGGATCCCTAATAAACCCCAGGAAGAGTAGCTGCTGCCTTGGCTAATGGGGATCCCTAATAGACCAAAGGAAGGGTAGCTGCTGCCTTGGCTAATGGGGATCCATAATAAACCCCAGGAATAGTAGCTGCTGCCTTGGCTAATGGGGATCCCTAATAAACCCAAGGAATAGTAGCTGCTGCCTTGTTTAATGGGGATCCCTAATAAACCCCAGGAAGAGTAGCTGCTGCCTTGGCTAATGGGGATCCCTAATAAACCCCAGGAATAGTAGCTGCTGCCTTGGCTAATGGGGATCCCTAATAAACCCCAGGAATAGTAGCTGCTGCCTTGGCTAATGGGGATCCCTAATAAACCCCAGGAATAGTAGCTGCTGCCTTGGCTAATGGGGATCCCTAATAAACCCCAGGAATAGTAGCTGCTGCCTTGGCTAATGGGGATCCCTAATAAACCCCAGGAATAGTAGCTGCTGCCTTGGTTAATGGGGATCCCTAACAAACCCCAGGAATAGTATCTGCTGCCTTGGCTAATGGGGATCCCTAACAAACCACAGGAATAGTAGGTGCTGCCTTGGCTAATGGGGATCCCTAACAAACCCCAGGAATAGTAGCTGCTGCCTTGGCTAATGGGGATCCCTAATAAACCCCAGGAATAGTAGCTGCTGCCTTGGCTAATGGGGATCCCTAATAGACCCCAGGAAGAGTAGCTGCTGCCTTGGCTAATGGGGATCCTTAATAAACCCCAGGAATAGTAGCTGCTGCCTTGGCTAATGGGGATCCCTAATAAACCCCAGGAATAGTAGCTGCTGCCTTGGCTAATGGGGATCCCTAATAAACCTCAGGAAGAGTAGCTGCTGCCTTGGTTAATGGGGATCCCTAATAAACCCCAGGAATAGTAGCTGCTGCCTCGGTTAATGGGGATCCCTAATAAACCCCAGGAAGAGTAGCTGCTGCCTTGGCTAAATGGGATCCCTAATAAACCCCAGGAATAGTAGCTGCTGCCTTGGCTAATGGGGATCCCTAATAAACCCCAGGAATAGTAGCTGCTGCCTTGGCTAATGGGGATCCCTAACAAACCCCAGGAATAGTAGCTGCTGCCTTGGCTAATGGGGATCCCTAACAAACCCCAGGAATAGTAGCTGCTGCCTTGGCTAATGGGGATCCCTAACAAACCCCAGGAATAGTAGCTGCTGCCTTGGCTAATGGGGATCCCTAATAAACCCCAGGAATAGTAGCTGCTGCCTTGGCTAATGGGGATCCCTAATAAACCCAAGGAAGAGTAGCTGCTGCCTTGGATAATGGGGATCCATAATAAACCCCAGGAATAGTAGCTGCTGCCTTGGCTAATGGGGATCCCTAATAAACCCCAGGAAGAGTAGCTGCTGCCTTGGTTAATGGGGATCCTTAATAAACTCCAGGAATAGTAGCTGCTGCCTTGGTTAATGGGGATCCCTAATAAACTCCAGGAATAGTAGCTGCTGCCTTGGTTAATGGGGATCCCTAATAAACCCCAGGAAGAGTAGCTGCTGCCTTGGCTAATGGGGATCCCTAATAGACCACAGGAAGGGTAGCTGCTGCCTTGGCTAATGGGGATCCATAATAAACCCCAGGAATAGTAGCTGCTGCCTTGGCTAATGGGGATCCCTAATAAACCCAAGGAATAGTAGCAGCTGCCTTGTTTAATGGGGATCCCTAATAAACCCCAGGAAGAGTAGCTGCTGCCTTGGCTAATGGGGATCCCTAATAAACCCCAGGAAGAGTAGCTGCTGCCTTGGCTAATGGGGATCCCAAATAAACTCCAGGAATAGTAGATGCTGCCTTGGCTAATGGGGATCCCTAATAAACCCCAGGAATAGTAGCTGCTGCCTTGGCTAATGGGGATCCCTAATAAACCCCAGGAATAGTAGCTGCTGCCTTGGCTAATGGGGATCCCTAATAAACCCCAGGAATAGTAGCTGCTGCCTTGGCTAATGGGGATCCCTAACAAACCCCAGGAATAGTAGCTGCTGCCTTGGCTAATGGGGATCCCTAACAAACCCCAGGAATAGTAGGTGCTGCCTTGGCTAATGGGGATCCCTAATAAACCCCAGGAATAGTAGCTGCTGCCTTGGCTAATGGGGATCCCTAATAGACCCCAGGAAGAGTAGCTACTGCCTTGGCTAATGGGGATCCTTAATAAACCCCAGGAATAGTAGCTGCTGCCTTGGCTAATGGGGATCCCTAATAAACCCCAGGAATAGTAGCTGCTGCTTTGGCTAATGGGGATCCCTAATAAACCTCAGGAAGAGTAGATGCTGCCTTGGTTAATGGGGATCCCTAATAAACCCCAGGAAGAGTAGCGGCTGCCTTGGCTAATGGGGATCCCTAATAAACCCCAGGAAGAGTAGCTGCTGCTTTGGCTAATGGGGATCCCTAATAAACCCCAGGAAGAGTAGCTGCTGCTTTGGCTAATGGGGATCCATAATAAACCCCAGGAATAGTAGCTGCTGCCTTGGTTAATGGGGATCCCTAATAAACCCCAGGAAGAGTAGCTGCTGCCTTGGCTAATGGGGATCCCTAATAGACCACAGGAAGGGTAGCTGCTGCCTTGGCTAATGGGGATCCATAATAAACCCCAGGAGTTCGACTTCCGGCGCCGACAGAGATGGCCGCCTCGCTTCGCGTTCCTAGGAAACTATGCAGTTTTTTGTTTTTTTACGTGTTATTTCTTACATTAGTACCCCAGGTCATCTTAGGTTTCATTACATACAGTCGAGAAGAACTACTGAATATAAGATCAGCATCAACTCACCATCAGTACGACCAATAATATGTTTTTCGCGACGCGGATCCTGTGTTCTGCCTTACAAACAGGACAACGGAGTGGATCCTATGCAGCGACCCAAAAAAACAACTCCGAAAGAGAGGGAAACGAGGCGGTCTTCTGGTCAGACTCCGGAGACGGGCACAGCGCGCACCACTCCCTAGCATTCTTCTTGCCAATGTCCAGTCTCTTGACAACAAGGTTGATGAAATCCGAGCAAGGGTAGCATTCCAGAGGGACATCAGAGACTGTAACGTTCTTTGCTTCACGGAAACGTGGCTTACTGGAGAGACGCAATCCGAAGCGGTGCAGCCAACAGGTTTCTCCACGCATCGCGCAGACAGGAAAAAACATCTTTCTGGTAAAAAGAGGGGCGGGGGCGTATGCCTTATGACTAACGTGACATGGTGCGATGAAAGAAACATACAGGAACTCAAATCCTTCTGTTCACCTGATTTAGAATTCCTCACAATCAAATGTAGACCGCATTATCTACCAAGAGAATTCTCTTCGATTATAATCACAGCCGTATATATCCCCCCCCAAGCAGACACATCGATGGCTCTGAACGAACTTTATTTAACTCTCTGCAAACTGGAAACAATTTATCCGGAGGCTGCATTCATTGTAGCTGGGGATTTTAACAAGGCTAATCTGAAAACAAGACTCCCCAAATTTTATCAGCATATCGATTGCGCAACCAGGGGAGGAAAGACCTTGGACCATTGTTACTCTAACTTCCGCGACGCATATAAGGCCCTGCCCCGCCCCCCTTTCGGAAAAGCTGACCACGACTCCATTTTGTTGATCCCTGCCTACAGACAGAAACTAAAACAAGAGGCTCCCACGCTGAGGTCTGTCCAACGCTGGTCCGACCAAGCTGACTCCACACTCCAAGACTGCTTCCATCACGTGGACTGGGAGATGTTTCGTATTGCGTCAGATAACAACATTGACGAATACGCTGATTCGGTGTGCGAGTTCATTAGAACGTGCGTTGAAGATGTCGTTCCCATAGCAACGATTAAAACATTCCCTAACCAGAAACCGTGGATTGATGGCAGCATTCGTGTGAAACTGAAAGCGCGAACTACTGCTTTTAATCAGGGCAAGGTGTCTGGTAACATGACCGAATACAAACAGTGCAGCTATTCCCTCCGCAAGGCTATCAAACAAGCTAAGCGCCAGTACAGAGACAAAGTAGAATCTCAATTCAACGGCTCAGACACAAGAGGCATGTGGCAGGGTCTACAGTCAATCACGGACTACAGGAAGAAACCCAGCCCAGTCACGGACCAGGATGTCTTGCTCCCAGGCAGACTAAATAACTTTTTTGCCCGCTTTGAGGACAATACAGTGCCACTGACACGGCCTGCAACGAAAACATGCGGTCTCTCCTTCACTGCAGCCGAGGTGAGTAAGACATTTAAACGTGTTAACCCTCGCAAGGCTGCAGGCCCAGATGGCATCCCCAGCCGCGCCCTCAGAGCATGCGCAGACCAGCTGGCCGGTGTGTTTACGGACATATTCAATCAATCCCTATACCAGTCTGCTGTTCCCACATGCTTCAAGAGGGCCACCATTGTTCCTGTTCCCAAGAAAGCTAAGGTAACTGAGCTAAATGACTACCGCCCCGTAGCACTCACATCCGTCATCATGAAGTGCTTTGAGAGACTAGTCAAGGACCATATCACCTCCACCCTACCTGACACCCTAGACCCACTCCAATTTGCTTACCGCCCAAATAGGTCCACAGACGATGCAATCTCAACCACACTGCACACTGCCCTAACCCATCTGGACAAGAGGAATACCTATGTGAGAATGCTGTTCATCGACTACAGCTCGGCATTCAACACCATAGTACCCTCCAAGCTCGTCATCAAGCTCGAGACCCTGGGTCTCGACCCCGCCCTGTGCAACTGGGTACTGGACTTCCTGACGGGCCGCCCCCAGGTGGTGAGGGTAGGCAACAACATCTCCTCCCCGCTGATCCTCAACACTGGGGCCCCACAAGGTTGCGTTCTGAGCCCTCTCCTGTACTCCCTGTTCACCCACGACTGCGTGGCCACGCACG
Source organism: Oncorhynchus clarkii lewisi (assembly GCF_045791955.1). NCBI lineage: Eukaryota > Metazoa > Chordata > Actinopteri > Salmoniformes > Salmonidae > Oncorhynchus > Oncorhynchus clarkii. The sequence goes on from NC_092148.1 coordinate 90,899,695, forward strand.
CCTCCAACTCAATCATCAAGTTTGCGGACGACACAACAGTGGTAGGCTTTATTACCAACAACGATGAGACGGCCTACAGGGAGGAGGTGAGGGCCCTCGGAGTGTGGTGTCAGGAAAACAACCTCACACTCAACGTCAACAAAACTAAGGAGATGATTGTGGACTTCAGGAAACAGCAGAGGGAACACCCCCCTATCCACATCGATGGAACAGTAGTGGAGAGGGTAGCAAGTTTTAAGTTCCTCGGCATACACATCACAGACAAACTGAATTGGTCCACTCACACAGACAGCATTGTGAAGAAGGCGCAGCAGCGCCTCTTCAACCTCAGGAGGCTGAAGAAATTCGGCTTGTCACCAAAAGCACTCACAAACTTCTACAGATGCACAATCGAGAGCATCCTGGCGGGCTGTATCACCGCCTGGTATGGCAACTGCACCGCCCTCAACCGTAAGGCTCTCCAGAGGGTAGTGAGGTCTGCACAACGCATCACCGGGGGCAAACTACCTGCCCTCCAGGACACCTACACCACCCGATGTCACAGGAAGGCCATAAAGATCATCAAGGACATCAACCACCCGAGCCACTGCCTGTTCACCCCGCTATCATCCAGAAGGCGAGGTCAGTACAGGTGCATCAAAGCTGGGACCGAGAGACTGAAAAACAGCTTCTATCTCAAGGCCATCAGACTGTTAAACAGCCACCACTAACACTGAGTGGCTGCTGCCAACACACTGACACTGACTCAACTCCAGCCACTTTAATAATGGGAATTGATGGGAAATGATGTAAATATATCACTAGCCACTTTAAACAATGCTACCTTATATAAATGTTACTTACCCTACATTATTCATCTCATACGCATACGTATATACTGTACTCTATATCATCGACGGTATCCTTATGTAATACATGTATCACTAGCCACTTTATACTATACTATGCCACTTTGTTTACATACTCATCTCATTTGTACATACTGTACCCGATACCATCTACTGTATCTTGCCTATGCTGCTCTGTACCATCACTCATTCATATATCCTTATGTACATATTCTTTATCCCCTTACACTGTGTACAAGACAGTAGTGTTGGAATTGTTAGTTAGATTACTTGTTATTACTGCATTGTCGGAACTAGAAGCACAAGCATTTCGCTACACTCGCATTAACATCTGCTAACCATGTGTATGTGACAAATAAAATTTGATTTGATTTGATTTGATTTGAATAGTAGCTGCTGCCTTGGCTAATGGGGATCCCTAATAAACCCAAGGAATAGTAGCTGCTGCCTTGTTTAATGGGGATCCCTAATAAACCCCAGGAAGAGTAGCTGCTGCCTTGGCTTATGGGGATCCCTAATAAACCCCAGGAAGAGTAGCTGCTGCCTTGGCTAATGGGGATCCCTAATAAACCCCAGGAATAGTAGCTGCTGCCTTGGCTAATGGGGATCCCTAATAAACCCCAGGAATAGTAGCTGCTGCCTTGGCTAATGGGGATCCCTAATAAACCCCAGGAATAATAGCTGCTGCCTTGGCTAATGGGGATCCCTAATAAACCCCAGGAATAGTAGCTGCTGCCTTGGCTAATGGGGATCCCTAACAAACCCCAGGAATAGTAGGTGCTGCCTTGGCTAATGGGGATCCCTAACAAACCCCAGGAATAGTAGGTGCTGCCTTGGCTAATGGGGATCCCTAACAAACCCCAGGAATAGTAGCTGCTGCCTTGGCTAATGGGGATCCCTAATAAACCCCAGGAATAGTAGCTGCTGCCTTGGCTAATGGGGATCCCTAATAGACCCCAGGAAGAGTAGCTGCTGCCTTGGCTAATGGGGATCCTTAATAAAACCCAGGAATAGTAGCTGCTGCCTTGGCTAATGGGGATCCCTAATAAACCCCAGGAATAGTAGCTGCTGCCTTGGCTAATGGGGATCCCTAATAAACCTCAGGAAGAGTAGCTGCTGCCTTGGTTAATGGGGATCCCTAATAAACCCCAGGAATAGTAGCTGCTGCCCCGGTTAATGGGGATCCCTAATAAACCCCAGGAAGAGTAGCTGCTGCCTTGGCTAAATGGGATCCCTAATAAACCCAGGAAGAGTAGCGGCTGCCTTGGCTACTGGGGATCCCTAATAAACCCCAGGAAGAGTAGCTGCTGCCTTGGCTAATGGGGATCCATAATAAACCCCAGGAATAGTAGCTGCTGCCTTGGCTAATGGGGATCCCTAATAAACCCCAGGAATAGTAGCTGCTGCCTTGGCTAATGGGGATCCCTAATAAACCCCAGGAATAGTAGCTGCTGCCTTGGCAATTGGGGATCCCTAACAAACCCCAGGAATAGTAGCTGCTGCCTTGGCTAATGGGGATCCCTAACAAACCCCAGGAATAGTAGCTGCTGCCTTGGCTAATGGGGATCCCTAACAAACCCCAGGAATAGTAGCTGCTGCCTTGGCTAATGGGGATCCCTAATAAACCCCAGGAATAGTAGCTGCTGCCTTGGCTAATGGGGATCCCTAACAAACCCCAGGAATAGTAGGTGCTGCCTTGGCTAATGGGGATCCCTAACAAACCCCAGGAATAGTAGGTGCTGCCTTGGCTAATGGGGATCCCTAACAAACCCCAGGAATAGTAGCTGCTGCCTTGGCTAATGGGGATCCCTAATAAACCCCAGGAATAGTAGCTGCTGCCTTGGCTAATGGGGATCCCTAATAGACCCCAGGAAGAGTAGCTGCTGCCTTGGCTAATGGGGATCCTTAATAAAACCCAGGAATAGTAGCTGCTGCCTTGGCTAATGGGGATCCCTAATAAACCCCAGGAATAGTAGCTGCTGCCTTGGCTAATGGGGATCCCTAATAAACCTCAGGAAGAGTAGCTGCTGCCTTGGTTAATGGGGATCCCTAATAAACCCCAGGAATAGTAGCTGCTGCCTCGGTTAATGGGGATCCCTAATAAACCCCAGGAAGAGTAGCTGCTGCCTTGGCTAAATGGGATCCCTAATAAACCCAGGAAGAGTAGCGGCTGCCTTGGCTACTGGGGATCCCTAATAAACCCCAGGAAGAGTAGCTGCTGCCTTGGCTAATGGGGATCCATAATAAACCCCAGGAATAGTAGCTGCTGCCTTGGCTAATGGGGATCCCTAATAAACCCCAGGAATAGTAGCTGCTGCCTTGGCTAATGGGGATCCCTAATAAACCCCAGGAATAGTAGCTGCTGCCTTGGCAATTGGGGATCCCTAACAAACCCCAGGAATAGTAGCTGCTGCCTTGGCTAATGGGGATCCCTAACAAACCCCAGGAATAGTAGCTGCTGCCTTGGCTAATGGGGATCCCTAACAAACCCCAGGAATAGTAGCTGCTGCCTTGGCTAATGGGGATCCCTAATAAACCCCAGGAATAGTAGCTGCTGCCTTGGCTAATGGGGATCCCTAATAAACCCCAGGAAGAGTAGCTGCTGCCTTGGATAATGGGGATCCATAATAAACCCCAGGAATAGTAGCTGCTGCCTTGGCTAATGGGGATCCCTAATAAACCCCAGGAATAGTAGCTGCTGCCTTGGCTAATGGGGATCCCTAATAAACCCCAGGAATAGTAGCTGCTGCCTTGGTTAATGGGGATCCCTAACAAACCCAAGGAATAGTAGCTGCTGCCTTGGCTAATGGGGATCCCTAACAAACACCAGGAATAGTAGCTGCTGCCTTAGTTAATGGGGATCCCTAATAAACCCCAGGAAGAGTAGCTGCTGCCTTGGTTAATGGGGATCCTTAATAAACCCCAGGAAGAGTAGCTGCTGCCTTGGTTAATGGGGATCCCTAATAAACTCCAGGAATAGTAGCTGCTGCCTTGGTTAATGGGGATCCCTAATAAACCCCAGGAAGAGTAGCTGCTGCCTTGGCTAATGGGGATCCCTAATAAACCCCAGGAAGGGTAGCTGCTGCCTTGGCTAATGGGGATCCATAATAAACCCCAGGAATAGTAGCTTCTGCCTTGGCTAATGGGGATCCCTAATAAACCCAAGAAATAGTAGCTGCTGCCTTGTTTAATGGGGATCCCTAATAAACCCCAGAAAGAGTAGCTGCTGCCTTGGCTAATGGGGATCCCTAATAAACCCCAGGAAGAGTAGCTGCTGCCTTGGCTAATGGGGATCCCTAATAAACCCCAGGAATAGTAGCTGCTGCCTTGGCTAATGGGGATCCCTAATAAACCCCAGGAATATTAGCTGCTGCCTTGGCTAATGGGGATCCCTAATAAACCCCAGGAAGAGTAGCTGCTGCCTTGGCTAATGGGGATCCATAATAAACCCCAGGAATAGTAGCTGCTGCCTTGGCTAATGGGGATCCCTAATAAACCCCAGGAAGAATAGCTGCTGCCTTGGCTAATGGGGATCCCTAATAAACCCCAGGAATAGTAGCTGCTGCCTTGGCTAATGGGGATCCCTAACAAACCCCAGGAATAGTAGCTGCTGCCTTGGCTAATGGGGATCCCTAACAAACCCCAGGAATAGTAGCTGCTGCCTTGGCTAATGGGGATCCCTAATAAACCCCAGGAATAGTAGCTGCTGCCTTGGCTAATGGGGATCCCTAATAAACCCAAGGAAGAGTAGCTGCTGCCTTGGATAATGGGGATCCATAATAAACCCCAGGAATAGTAGCTGCTGCCTTGGCTAATGGGGATCCCTAATAAACCCCAGGAAGAGTAGCTGCTGCCTTGGTTAATGGGGATCCTTAATAAACTCCAGGAATAGTAGCTGCTGCCTTGGTTAATGGGGATCCCTAATAAACTCCAGGAATAGTAGCTGCTGCCTTGGTTAATGGGGATCCCTAATAAACCCCAGGAAGAGTAGCTGCTGCCTTGGCTAATGGGGATCCCTAATAGACCACAGGAAGGGTAGCTGCTGCCTTGGCTAATGGGGATCCCTAATAAACCCCAGGAATAGTAGCTGCTGCCTTGGCTAATGGGGATCCCTAACAAACCCCAGGAATAGTAGGTGCTGCCTTGGCTAATGGGGATCCCTAACAAACCCCAGGAATAGTAGGTGCTGCCTTGGCTAATGGGGATCCCTAACAAACCCCAGGAATAGTAGCTGCTGCCTTGGCTAATGGGGATCCCTAATAAACCCCAGGAATAGTAGCTGCTGCCTTGGCTAATGGGGATCCCTAATAGACCCCAGGAAGAGTAGCTGCTGCCTTGGCTAATGGGGATCCTTAATAAAACCCAGGAATAGTAGCTGCTGCCTTGGCTAATGGGGATCCCTAATAAACCCCAGGAATAGTAGCTGCTGCCTTGGCTAATGGGGATCCCTAATAAACCTCAGGAAGAGTAGCTGCTGCCTTGGTTAATGGGGATCCCTAATAAACCCCAGGAATAGTAGCTGCTGCCTCGGTTAATGGGGATCCCTAATAAACCCCAGGAAGAGTAGCTGCTGCCTTGGCTAAATGGGATCCCTAATAAACCCAGGAAGAGTAGCGGCTGCCTTGGCTACTGGGGATCCCTAATAAACCCCAGGAAGAGTAGCTGCTGCCTTGGCTAATGGGGATCCATAATAAACCCCAGGAATAGTAGCTGCTGCCTTGGCTAATGGGGATCCCTAATAAACCCCAGGAATAGTAGCTGCTGCCTTGGCTAATGGGGATCCCTAATAAACCCCAGGAATAGTAGCTGCTGCCTTGGCAATTGGGGATCCCTAACAAACCCCAGGAATAGTAGCTGCTGCCTTGGCTAATGGGGATCCCTAACAAACCCCAGGAATAGTAGCTGCTGCCTTGGCTAATGGGGATCCCTAACAAACCCCAGGAATAGTAGCTGCTGCCTTGGCTAATGGGGATCCCTAATAAACCCCAGGAATAGTAGCTGCTGCCTTGGCTAATGGGGATCCCTAACAAACCCCAGGAATAGTAGGTGCTGCCTTGGCTAATGGGGATCCCTAACAAACCCCAGGAATAGTAGGTGCTGCCTTGGCTAATGGGGATCCCTAACAAACCCCAGGAATAGTAGCTGCTGCCTTGGCTAATGGGGATCCCTAATAAACCCCAGGAATAGTAGCTGCTGCCTTGGCTAATGGGGATCCCTAATAGACCCCAGGAAGAGTAGCTGCTGCCTTGGCTAATGGGGATCCTTAATAAAACCCAGGAATAGTAGCTGCTGCCTTGGCTAATGGGGATCCCTAATAAACCCCAGGAATAGTAGCTGCTGCCTTGGCTAATGGGGATCCCTAATAAACCTCAGGAAGAGTAGCTGCTGCCTTGGTTAATGGGGATCCCTAATAAACCCCAGGAATAGTAGCTGCTGCCTCGGTTAATGGGGATCCCTAATAAACCCCAGGAAGAGTAGCTGCTGCCTTGGCTAAATGGGATCCCTAATAAACCCAGGAAGAGTAGCGGCTGCCTTGGCTACTGGGGATCCCTAATAAACCCCAGGAAGAGTAGCTGCTGCCTTGGCTAATGGGGATCCATAATAAACCCCAGGAATAGTAGCTGCTGCCTTGGCTAATGGGGATCCCTAATAAACCCCAGGAATAGTAGCTGCTGCCTTGGCTAATGGGGATCCCTAATAAACCCCAGGAATAGTAGCTGCTGCCTTGGCAATTGGGGATCCCTAACAAACCCCAGGAATAGTAGCTGCTGCCTTGGCTAATGGGGATCCCTAACAAACCCCAGGAATAGTAGCTGCTGCCTTGGCTAATGGGGATCCCTAACAAACCCCAGGAATAGTAGCTGCTGCCTTGGCTAATGGGGATCCCTAATAAACCCCAGGAATAGTAGCTGCTGCCTTGGCTAATGGGGATCCCTAATAAACCCCAGGAAGAGTAGCTGCTGCCTTGGATAATGGGGATCCATAATAAACCCCAGGAATAGTAGCTGCTGCCTTGGCTAATGGGGATCCCTAATAAACCCCAGGAATAGTAGCTGCTGCCTTGGCTAATGGGGATCCCTAATAAACCCCAGGAATAGTAGCTGCTGCCTTGGTTAATGGGGATCCCTAACAAACCCAAGGAATAGTAGCTGCTGCCTTGGCTAATGGGGATCCCTAACAAACACCAGGAATAGTAGCTGCTGCCTTAGTTAATGGGGATCCCTAATAAACCCCAGGAAGAGTAGCTGCTGCCTTGGTTAATGGGGATCCTTAATAAACCCCAGGAAGAGTAGCTGCTGCCTTGGTTAATGGGGATCCCTAATAAACTCCAGGAATAGTAGCTGCTGCCTTGGTTAATGGGGATCCCTAATAAACCCCAGGAAGAGTAGCTGCTGCCTTGGCTAATGGGGATCCCTAATAAACCCCAGGAAGGGTAGCTGCTGCCTTGGCTAATGGGGATCCATAATAAACCCCAGGAATAGTAGCTTCTGCCTTGGCTAATGGGGATCCCTAATAAACCCAAGAAATAGTAGCTGCTGCCTTGTTTAATGGGGATCCCTAATAAACCCCAGAAAGAGTAGCTGCTGCCTTGGCTAATGGGGATCCCTAATAAACCCCAGGAAGAGTAGCTGCTGCCTTGGCTAATGGGGATCCCTAATAAACCCCAGGAATAGTAGCTGCTGCCTTGGCTAATGGGGATCCCTAATAAACCCCAGGAATATTAGCTGCTGCCTTGGCTAATGGGGATCCCTAATAAACCCCAGGAAGAGTAGCTGCTGCCTTGGCTAATGGGGATCCATAATAAACCCCAGGAATAGTAGCTGCTGCCTTGGCTAATGGGGATCCCTAATAAACCCCAGGAAGAATAGCTGCTGCCTTGGCTAATGGGGATCCCTAATAAACCCCAGGAATAGTAGCTGCTGCCTTGGCTAATGGGGATCCCTAACAAACCCCAGGAATAGTAGCTGCTGCCTTGGCTAATGGGGATCCCTAACAAACCCCAGGAATAGTAGCTGCTGCCTTGGCTAATGGGGATCCCTAATAAACCCCAGGAATAGTAGCTGCTGCCTTGGCTAATGGGGATCCCTAATAAACCCAAGGAAGAGTAGCTGCTGCCTTGGATAATGGGGATCCATAATAAACCCCAGGAATAGTAGCTGCTGCCTTGGCTAATGGGGATCCCTAATAAACCCCAGGAAGAGTAGCTGCTGCCTTGGTTAATGGGGATCCTTAATAAACTCCAGGAATAGTAGCTGCTGCCTTGGTTAATGGGGATCCCTAATAAACTCCAGGAATAGTAGCTGCTGCCTTGGTTAATGGGGATCCCTAATAAACCCCAGGAAGAGTAGCTGCTGCCTTGGCTAATGGGGATCCCTAATAGACCACAGGAAGGGTAGCTGCTGCCTTGGCTAATGGGGATCCATAATAAACCCCAGGAATAGTAGCTGCTGCCTTGGCTAATGGGGATCCCTAATAAACCCAAGGAATAGTAGCAGCTGCCTTGTTTAATGGGGATCCCTAATAAACCCCAGGAAGAGTAGCTGCTGCCTTGGCTAATGGGGATCCCTAATAAACCCCAGGAAGAGTAGCTGCTGCCTTGGCTAATGGGGATCCCAAATAAACCCCAGGAATAGTAGATGCTGCCTTGGCTAATGGGGATCCCTAATAAACCCCAGGAATAGTAGCTGCTGCCTTGGCTAATGGGGATCCCTAATAAACCCCAGGAATAGTAGCTGCTGCCTTGGCTAATGGGGATCCCTAATAAACCCCAGGAATAGTAGCTGCTGCCTTGGCTAATGGGGATCCCTAACAAACCCCAGGAATAGTAGCTGCTGCCTTGGCTAATGGGGATCCCTAACAAACCCCAGGAATAGTAGGTGCTGCCTTGGCTAATGGGGATCCCTAATAAACCCCAGGAATAGTAGCTGCTGCCTTGGCTAATGGGGATCCCTAATAGACCCCAGGAAGAGTAGCTGCTGCCTTGGCTAATGGGGATCCTTAATAAACCCCAGGAATAGTAGCTGCTGCCTTGGTTAATGGGGATCCCTAATAAACCCCAGGAAGAGTAGCGGCTGCCTTGGCTAATGGGGATCCCTAATAAAACCCAGGAAGAGTAGCTGCTGCTTTGGCTAATGGGGATCCCTAATAAACCCCAGGAAGAGTAGCTGCTGCTTTGGCTAATGGGGATCCATAATAAACCCCAGGAATAGTAGCTGCTGCCTTGGTTAATGGGGATCCCTAATAAACCCCAGGAAGAGTAGCTGCTGCCTTGGCTAATGGGGATCCCTAATAGACCACAGGAAGGGTAGCTGCTGCCTTGGCTAATGGGGATCCATAATAAACCCCAGGAATAGTAGCTGCTGCCTTGGCTAATGGGGATCCCTAATAAACCCAAGGAATAGTAGCTGCTGCCTTGTTTAATGGGGATCCCTAATAAACCCCAGGAAGAGTAGCTGCTGCCTTGGCTAATGGGGATCCCTAATAAACCCCAGGAAGAGTAGCTGCTGCCTTGGCTAATGGGGATCCCTAATAAACCCCAGGAATAGTAGCTGCTGCCTTGGCTAATGGGGATCCCTAATAAACCCCAGGAATAGTAGCTGCTGCCTTGGCTAATGGGGATCCCTAATAAACCCCAGGAATAATAGCTGCTGCCTTGGCTAATGGGGATCCCTAATAAACCCCAGGAATAGTAGCTGCTGCCTTGGCTAATGGGGATCACTAACAAACCCCAGGAATAGTATCTGCTGCCTTGGCTAATGGGGATCCCTAACAAACCCCAGGAATAGTAGGTGCTGCCTTGGCCAATGGGGATCCCTAACAAACCCCAGGAATAGTAGCTGCTGCCTTGGCTAATGGGGATCCCTAATAAACCCCAGGAATAGTAGCTGCTGCCTTGGCTAATGGGGATCCCTAATAGACCCCAGGAAGAGTAGCTGCTGCCTTGGCTAATGGGGATCCTTAATAAAACCCAGGAATAGTAGCTGCTGCCTTGGCTAATGGGGATCCCTAATAAACCCCAGGAATAGTAGCTGCTGCCTTGGCTAATGGGGATCCCTAATAAACCTCAGGAAGAGTAGCTGCTGCCTTGGTTAATGGGGATCCCTAATAAACCCCAGGAATAGTAGCTGCTGCCTCGGTTAATGGGGATCCCTAATAAACCCCAGGAAGAGTAGCTGCTGCCTTGGCTAAATGGGATCCCTAATAAACCCAGGAAGAGTAGCGGCTGCCTTGGCTACTGGGGATCCCTAATAAACCCCAGGAAGAGTAGCTGCTGCCTTGGCTAATGGGGATCCATAATAAACCCCAGGAATAGTAGCTGCTGCCTTGGCTAATGGGGATCCCTAATAAACCCCAGGAATAGTAGCTGCTGCCTTGGCTAATGGGGATCCCTAATAAACCCCAGGAATAGTAGCTGCTGCCTTGGCTAATGGGGATCCCTAACAAACCCCAGGAATAGTAGCTGCTGCCTTGGCTAATGGGGATCCCTAACAAACCCCAGGAATAGTAGCTGCTGCCTTGGCTAATGGGGATCCCTAACAAACCCCAGGAATAGTAGCTGCTGCCTTGGCTAATGGGGATCCCTAATAAACCCCAGGAATAGTAGCTGCTGCCTTGGCTAATGGGGATCCCTAATAAACCCCAGGAAGAGTAGCTGCTGCCTTGGATAATGGGGATCCATAATAAACCCCAGGAATAGTAGCTGCTGCCTTGGCTAATGGGGATCCCTAATAAACCCCAGGAATAGTAGCTGCTGCCTTGGCTAATGGGGATCCCTAATAAACCCCAGGAATAGTAGCTGCTGCCTTGGTTAATGGGGATCCCTAACAAACCCAAGGAATAGTAGCTGCTGCCTTGGCTAATGGGGATCCCTAACAAACACCAGGAATAGTAGCTGCTGCCTTAGTTAATGGGGATCCCTAATAAACCCCAGGAAGAGTAGCTGCTGCCTTGGTTAATGGGGATCCTTAATAAACCCCAGGAATAGTAGCTGCTGCCTTGGTTAATGGGGATCCCTAATAAACTCCAGGAATAGTAGCTGCTGCCTTGGTTAATGGGGATCCCTAATAAACCCCAGGAAGAGTAGCTGCTGCCTTGGCTAATGGGGATCCCTAATAAACCCCAGGAAGGGTAGCTGCTGCCTTGGCTAATGGGGATCCATAATAAACCCCAGGAATAGTAGCTTCTGCCTTGGCTAATGGGGATCCCTAATAAACCCAAGCAATAGTAGCTGCTGCCTTGTTTAATGGGGATCCCTAATAAACCCCAGAAAGAGTAGCTGCTGCCTTGGCTAATGGGGATCCCTAATAAACCCCAGGAAGAGTAGCTGCTGCCTTGGCTAATGGGGATCCCTAATAAACCCCAGAAATAGTAGCTGCTGCCTTGGCTAATGGGGATCCCTAATAAACCCCAGGAATATTAGCTGCTGCCTTGGCTAATGGGGATCCCTAATAAACCACAGGAAGAGTAGCTGCTGCCTTGGCTAATGGGGATCCATAATAAACCCCAGGAATAGTAGCTGCTGCCTTGGCTAATGGGGATCCCTAATAAACCCCAGGAAGAATAGCTGCTGCCTTGGCTAATGGGGATCCCTAATAAACCCCAGGAATAGTAGCTGCTGCCTTGGCTAATGGGGATCCATAATAAACCCCAGGAAGAGTAGCTGCTGTCTTGGCTAATGGGGATCCCTAATAAACACTAGGAATAGTAGCTGCTGCCTTGGCTAATGGGGATCCATAATAAACCCCAGGAAGAGAAGCTGCTGCCTTGGCTAATGGGGATCCCTAATAAACCAGAGGAATAGTAGCTGCTGCCTTGGCTAATGAGGATCCCTAATTAAAACACAGATACATTTCATTCAGCTACTGACTGCAACTCCAAAGCGATGTTACTTTGTCTAGTTGCTGATGTTCTAAGGCTTCTGATGTTCTATGAGAATGTGTCTGTGACATCATAATATACTCATGATGACACTGTGTTCCTCTGTAATTACTTACCTGATGTTTAGTTTATTTATTTAAAATGATGGACTGTCCCTGTTTGGAAATGTATCATTGTTGTATTTGTATTTTCTTTCACCTTTATTTAACCAGGTAGGCTAGTTGAGAACACCTTTATTTAACCAGGTAGGCTAGTTGAGAACACCTTTATTTAACCAGGTAGGCTAATTGAGAACACCTTTATTTAACCAGGTAGGCTAGTTCTCATTTACAATTGCGACCTGGCCAAGATAAAGCAAAGCAGTTCGACACATACAACAACACAGAGTTACACATGGAGTAAAACAAACATACAGTCGACAATACAGTATAAACAAGTCTATATACGATGTGAGCAAATGAGGTGAGTTAAGGGAGGTAAAGGCAAAAAAAGGCCATGGTGGCGAAGTAAATACAATATAGCAAGTAAAACACTGGAATGGTAGATTTGCAGTGGAAGAATGTGCAAACTAGAAATACAAATAATGGGGTGCAAAGGAGCAAAATAAATAAATACAGTAGGGGGAGAGGTAGTTCTTTGAGTTAAATTATAAATGTGCTATGTACAGGTGCAGTAATCTGTGAGCTGCTCTGACAGCTGGTGCTTAAAGCTAGTGAGGGAGATAAGTGTTTCCAGTTTCGGAGATTTTTGTAGTTTGTTCCAGTCATTGGCAGCAGAGAACTGGAAGGAGAGGAGGCCAAAGGAAGAATTGGTTTTGGGGGTGACCAGTGAGATACACCTGCTGGTTCTAAATTTCTTGAATGTGGCTTATTTAAGATGGTGAGGGAGGCATTATTTTTTATGATTATAGTATTAAAATAAATATATATATATTATAGTGTTATTATTGTAAATAAAGTGTTAGTATCTATGTATCAAATCCAGACAGTAAAATAAGAATCTCCAGATGATATGTCCTTTACTGGTCCTTAATCCAGAACATTCTCCAAGGTGGAGCTTGGGCTCTCTCTAGTGTGAGTCTTATACTGCCCCTAACTGGCCAACTAGGAGTACTGCACCTTTGTTAACAGAGCCTTCATAACAGGAGCAATAGCACCATCTAGAGAATCATTTGGGAGACTAGTTCCAGCACACATTAACCCTGAGAGAGAGAGAGAGAGAGAGAGAGAGAGAGAGAGAGAGAGAGAGAGAGAGAGAGAGAGAGAGAGAGAGAGAGAGAGAGAGAGAGAGAGAGAGAGAGAGAGAGAGAGAGAGAGAGAGAGAGAGACTGAGTAGACAGAGGAGACAGAGAGACTGAGGAGACAGAGAGAGACAGAGATTTGTGACCTGTTGCCACGAGAAAAGGGCAACCAGTGAAGAACAAACACCATTGTAAATACAACCCATATTTATGCTTATTTATTTTATATTGTGTCCTTTAACCATTTGTACATTGTTAAAACACTGTTTATATATATATATAATATGACATTTGTAATGTCTTTACTGTTTTGAAACCTCTGTATGTGTAATGTTTACTGTTAATTGTTGTTTTTCACTTTATATATTCACTTTGTATGTTGTCTACCTCACTTGCTTTGGCAATGTTAACACATGTTTCCCATGCCAATAAAGCCCTTGAATTGAATTGAATTGAGAGAGAGAGACAGAGAGAGAGAGAGACTGAGGAGACAGAGAGACAGAGAGAGCGAGAGAGAGAGAGAGAGAGAGAGAGAGACTGAGGAGACAGAGAGAGACAGAGAGAGAGAGAGACTGAGGAGACAGAGAGAGACAGAGAGAGAGCGAGAGAGAGAGACTGAGGAGACAGAGAGAGAGGGAGAGAGAGAGAGCGACAGAGAGAGAGAGAGAGAGAGAGAGAGAGAGAGAGAGAGAGAGAGAGTTTTGAGTTTTAAATACTCTTTATTGGGTCTGGGGGCCCACCACACAATAAATACTCATACAAAACCACAGTTACACATCAATTAAAAACACAACTCCAATTCCTCCTCCACAGTAACTAAACACAACATCCTCTGAATACCCCATATACTCAAAAACAGATCAATATTGTTGACAAGTTTATAATAGGCAAACTCAACCCTTAGTCTCGCTGCCAACATTCCCTCCAGCATTCACACCACATCCACAGACCCCTGTCCCCGAATGCTGTTCTTTCGGGTCTTCCATATCGCTAATTTTGCTGCCCCTAACACAAAATTAAGCAACACAACTACACCCTTTTGACTGAACCTGTACTTTGGCCCAAATATATACAGTTGGGAAGAGAAAACCTCTCCCAACGTTGAGAACCAATCAGTGATCAGTTCAATCATCCCAACCAACCTGGGACACAGTAAAAACAGATGTGCCAGAGATTCATACATAGCACAGAATGGACACTCCTCCCCAACAGTAGGGTCCAGGTGTACCAGATGCATGTTGGTGGCTATTGCTCCATGTATTATCCTCCATTGGAGGTCAGCTGTCCTCTTATCAATAGGCAGTTTATATAATGATCGCCAACAGCCTTTTGGAGAAGCACCTGGACCAAGCACATCCGCCCACCTCGTCGATTTTACCCCTTCCAGGGAAGAGGCATGGGACACCTTCACACATGTTCTGTACATGGCCTTCTTTCCCACCTCCTTGAACTCCCCCAGCTCCGGGGTATCGAAGGAAAGCAGCATCTCCACGTCCTCCTCGAATGCCCCCATCGCAGCACCAACAATCAGTGCAGGGAACACATAATCCAGACCCTCCTTCCACCGATCAGAATTGGAAATGTCAGTCACATACTGCAGATGAAGCACTGGCAAGGAGTCGCAGACCTCATCGACGACCTTCCTCAGTAGGCGAGATGATCGGATCCCCGCTCTTTCTCTCAGCTCCTTCAATCTGCTCCTGCTCCGCATCAGATGACCCAGTTTGGTACACCCCACGCCTAATAGGCATGAACGTAGGCTAGCTGAACCCAGAACACGGGACTGGATGGCAGTGTTGTGAAAAAGAGGCTCTTCAAAAAGCCACATCCCTGGTGGCGTGCCGGCCTTACGGGACTTGACAAAGACTCTCCAAGCCTGCATAACAGACTCATAAAATGGAGTCAGGCCAGGCAAATCACCCCCTCCAGCTTTAAGAGGAAAAGATGTTTGTCTAAGCCCAAACAGCCCGCTCTCCTCATCAGTGTGTAGGCTGTTTCGACCCAGCTAGAACAGTCTCTGTACAACAATCTCAGGGCTGCTTGGAGCCGGAAAGCTGTGATCCTAGAGGAAATGTCCACCAGGCCTTGCCCACCCTCGTGCAGTGGCAGATACAGGGCTGCAGCTTTGATCCAGTGTTGTCCAGACCAGAAGAAATTGACAAGGGTCCTCTGAAGCTCTTGTATCAGACCCTTTGGTGGCTGTAAAATCATTAGTCTGTGCCACAGGGTAGAAGCAGCAAGAGTATTAGCTACCAGGACCCGTCCCCTATAGGACAGCTGGGGCAACACCCATTTCCACCTTGACAGTCTGACACACACGACTGTCCTAGGTTGAAAAGAAAAGCGCTAGGAGCATCCATATCCTTGAGGGAAGCGAAACGAGACCTAATCAAGGCACCCTTCACTCTTTCATGCAGAAACGACCTCAGTTCATGTCTCTTGTCCTGTAAGTTCATGACTAGTCCATGGTCGTTCTGAGTGAGCAGCTTCAATTCAGTAGATTTGATGTCCTGTTCAAGGGCCTTGATAGTCTCTTTAACCTCAATTTGAGACAGAGCAGTATACTGTTGACAAAAAACGCGTATTTGGGCCTTCCCAACCTCCCACCATTGTCTCAAGGACTCAAAATTCCCTTTTATACCCCTCCATTTTTCCCAAAACAACAAAAACCTGTCACAAAACATGACATCATGTAACAATTTAACATTAAAATACCAGTAAGGCGATGACCGTCGTGGACAGGACAAGTGAATATCAACACTAACAATATGATGATCAGAGAAACCCACAGGAGTAATGGCACACTTTCCAACCCTACTACAGTATTGCTCAGATACATACAACCTGTCTAACCTTGCTGCACTGACACGACCTTCATTAATTTTTAGCCATGTGTACTGTCTAACTTTTGCATTCCTTACTCTCCACACATCAGAAAGCTCAAGCTCAGTTAATAGGCCAGACAGGCAAGTGGCTGACCACAGGTGAGGTTCTTCAGCGGTGCGATCAACAGTAAAATCCACTGTACAGTTCCAGTCCCCCCCTAAAACCATACACCCCTCTTGATCACATACCAATACGCTCTGTACCCTCATTTGGAGCATAAGCATTCAAAAAAACAAACAGAAACCCCATAACATCCACCTTGACCAATAAAACCCGACCCTTGACAATCTCTGTTGTAGATACCACAGTCACCCCTAAGCCCGAGGAAAACAAGATTGCCACCCCAGCACTGAAATTAGTACCATGACTGAGTACATGCTGCCCCTCCCACCACATACCCCAGTCAACCTCATTTTCCTCATCACTGTGTGTCTCCTGTAGGAAAACTGCATTAAGCCTTTTCTGTTTTATTACTTCTAATACCCAAGCCCTCTTATTCCTGTCCCTTCCCCCATTAATATTGAGAGAACCTACCCTTAGTACCTCCATATAGAAAAGAGAAAAGAAAAGCAGAAGAAACCACAGAGAAACCAACGAGAAAAAAGACACCCTATGAAGCATGATCATCATCATTATTTTTTTTTTCTTCTCTTAACCTGAACACGTTTCCCACCACCTTTTGCTGCTGCAACAGCAGTAATAAATTTCCTCAAGCGAAACCGCTTCTTCTCACTCAATTGGTCTAACCCCACCGTCTTCTGTAACATCACAGCTGACCCCACAAACTTATCAACATCAAAATAATCTGCCAATTTGACAGATTTCCCAAAAGTCTGATCCAGAAACTCATTTACCTCCTCTAGATCATAAACTGAGTCCTCACCAGCAGCTGTCATATCTAAAGAGATATCCATATCATTCTCCTGATCCTCAGCTGAGACCACAGACAACTGACTCCCCTCTACCACCTCCCTTTCAGCACTCCCCACTTGCACCTCATCACTCGTACCAGGCATCTCCTCCACTACCTGGGAGACTAGCCCCACCTGAACATCACTACTCATAGTGGGCATCTCCTCCACTACCTGGGAGCTTAGCTCCACATGAAAACCCTCCTGTACCTCATTACTCATAGTGGGCATCTCCTCCACTACCTGGGAGCCTAGCTCCACATGAAAACCCTCCTGTACCTCATTACTCGTAGTGGGCATCTCCTCCACTACCTGGAAGCCTAGCTCTATATGAACCCCAGCACTCTTAGTGGGCATCACCTCCACTCCCTGGGAGCCTAGCTCCACATGAATTCCCTCCTGTACCCCGTTACTCACAATGGGCATCTCCTCCACTACCTGGGAGCCTAGCTCCACATGAACCCCCTCCTTTACCCCAGCACTCGTACTGGGCACCTCCTCACCAGTCTGATGAACTGGCTCTTCAGATACATCCTTACCTTCTACAACAATACTTTTCTGTAGCATAACATTTCCCTCTAATACAAGTTGCAACCCCGTGCCCTCAACACGGATAACTTGTTCCTCAGCAACAGGTGCTTGTGGCTGCTCTACCGCTGTCGGTCCACCTCTCCCTACATCAGTGGGCCCAGGCGTTACGATGATCACCTGCGCCCCTCCCTCGGCCTTCTCCCTTTTCGGGCAAGCATGTCGCTTATGACCAACATCCCCACACTCAAAACACCGTTGACTACCCGTACTAGCATAAGCCATATACAATCTATTGTCATACTTGACTTTAAACGATAACTCTAAAGTCTGCTCCGGTGAATCCAAAAACATAAACACCTGTCGCCGAAATGACATTACCTGTTTCAACGCCGGGTGTTTGCAACCAAACGGGACAACCTTAATTAAACTGGCGAACTTCCCAAAGCGCAATAACTCGCGCTCCAATAGCTCATTTGGAATAAACGGTGGTACATTTGAAATCGTTACCCTTGTTGACGGAGAAAAAAGCGGCGTAACTTGAATAAACATTCCTTTAAGAATTACACCATGCTCAACCATCCGATCAACCAGACACTCTTCTTTAAGAAATACCACCACAGCTTTATTCATCCGGGATGCATAAGCAATATTCTCATAGCCTACCTTCTCTCCTACGGCGACCAGAAACTCCTCCACCGTGACAGTAGCTTCAGTAACACACCTAAAGCCGTGCCGAAGTGACAGGGACGGCATCCCCATTCGGGCTGCCATTCCCGCAAAATCAGGGTAATTTCGATACGAAAGACAAAATACTTAATTCTACCACAACAAAAAAAATAATAACCTTAATCATGCACAGAAGAAAAACCAAAAAAATGCCACCAAGAAATAGCAAACCGAAAGAAAGTTGTGAATATCTAACTCTCCACAACACACGCACTCCTTCACTCAAACAATTCCCAGCATGCACCAATCACTCCCAGCATGCAGAGAGAGAGCGAGAGAGACAGAGAGACAGAGAGAGAGAGAGACTGAGGAGACAGAGAGAGACAGAGAAAGAGAGAGAGACTGAGGAGACAGAGAGGGGAAACCTACACTGCTGCCCCCACTAGAGAATTAGATCTGATCAAAGTGTAGCATCATTCACTAAACACAGCAGTCCAGTGTCTGCACAGAGATGACAGCACATGATCAACGTCACTTTGAGAGGCAGTAGCATCCTACACACTTCCCTAAGTCAGAAGGGGAGAGGGTAGGGGGGGGTACAAACCACAATGCTGTACAGGCTGTACTATCCTTCACCATACCATCACAATCACTCACAATATGTGCTGGGGTACACTGTGCAGATAATGCCAATTTCGTTTCAGTACGTAGATCTGCTTTTATTGTCATAATTCTTGCCCTGGAGGCAGAACAGAGTGATTGAGGTTTAAAATCAGATAGTGGAGCTAGTGACCAGGAATGCCTACAGAACAAGATTCACCCACTAACCTTTAATAGTGTCAGCTCCGTGCTCTTTCTCCTGACACGTTAGTGGTTTAAGGTTCGGAAACAGACACCGCTGTGAATGTGAAAATGCCATACTCACAGAAACATCACTGTTGTTGAGGGTGAACATCTCCTGTACCCCCAGGTGGATGGCCCCTGGTGAAAGATCAGGTAACAGATTCTGCTTCATGCTCTGACATCAACATAACTAATCCGCACTTGTTAATATGGGGTCTAATATGGTTTTTCAAAATACCTACCACATAGAGAGGCATGGATGGTCGATTATAGATTTTATTTTTACATACATTTTAACCGATGTCATTACCATCAATCAAAATGGGGCCAGTGCCTTTGGCGTAGGCTGGCGAATTGTCGCCACCATTTGGTTCAGTTTGGTATAGCCTTTCCAACAAGGACAAGGTTTCCCTCGGTTTGTTAAAACCCTTAACTAGGACTTAAGTCCTTTCCTAGTTACATCAAAAACACACAAAATGACAAAGAAATTCTAAGACCAAGGACAGATTATAATGACTAAGATAAACCTACTTACTCCGTTAGTCCATTTCGAAGTTCCCCTTTCATCATCAATGTAAGACCGAAGCAAAAACACATCGAACACAACATGCCTAACCAGTCAAATATCACCTGGCATGAGAGGCAAGTCAATAATGGCAGAAAAGAAAAGAGGCCTCACGGTAGCCAAAGATGTAATATCTCATAATATACAGTACCAGTATACCTACTCAATTAAGTTTTTATTTTACTATATTTTCTACATTGTAGAATAATAGTGAAGACATAAACACCATGAAATGACACATATGGAATCATGTAGTAACCAAAAAAGTGTTAAACTAATCAAAATGTGTTTTATACTTGAGATTCTTCAAAGTAGCCCCCCCCCCCCCTTTTGCCTCGATGACAGCTTTGCACACTCTTGGCATTCTCTTAACCAGATTCACCTGGAATGCTTTTCCAACAGTCTTGAAGGACTTCCCACATATGCTGAGCAGTGCCCACTCCTACTATTTTAAAGTCAACAGCCTTCTGTCCCTGCTCTGGATGGAACGGGCCATCTTCATCTGAAACGTGGGAGTGGGCAGATTTCCTCGTCCTTCTCGACCAGCCGAGATTTTGGGCAGCTCCGTGGTAATAAATGTGACCGTTCCTGGTACAAAAACAATGTCTTATCCCGGATCTCGAGTAAATGACCTTAGCTGCACGCGAATGTACTACGTCAGGACATGGAAAAAGTATCTATTGTAGTCCATGTGGGTTTAAATGACATTATGAAGGGCAACTCTGAACAGTTGAAACTGGATTTGGGTTGGCGCCCCCCCCCCCCCCCCCTTGGGTTGTGCCGTGGCGGAGATCTTTGTGGGCTATACTCGGCCTTGTCTCAGGATGGTAAGTTGGTGGTTGAAGATATCCCTCTAGTGTGGGGGCTGTGCTTTGGCAAAGTGGGTGGGGTTATATCCTTCCTGTTTGGCCCTGTCCGGGTTGTGTCCTCGGATGGGGCCACAGTGTCTCCTGACCCCTCCTGTCTCAGCCTCCAGTATTTATGCTGCAGTAGTTTACGTGTCGGAGGGCTAGGGTCAGTTTGTTATATCTGGAGTACTTCTCCTGTCTTATTCGGTGTCCTGTGTGAATTTAAGTGTGCTCTCTCTAATTCTCTCTTTCTTTCTCTCTCTCGGAGGACCTGAGCCCTAGGACCATGCCTCAGGACTACCTGACATGATGACTCCTTGCTGTCCCCAGTCCACCTGGCCGTGCTGCTGCTCCAGTTTCAACTGTTCTGCCTTATTATTATTGGACCATGCTGGTCATTTATGAACATTTGAACATCTTGGCCATGTTCTGTTATAATCTCCACCCGGCACAGCCAGAAGAGGACTGGCCACCCCACATAGCCTGGTTCCTCTCTAGGTTCCTTCCTAGGTTTTGTCCTTTCTAGGGAGTTTTTCCTGGCCACCGTGCTTCTACACCTGCATTGCTTGCTGTTTGGGGTTTTAGGTTGGGTTTCTGTACAGCACTTTGAGATATCAGCTGATGTACGAAGGGCTATATAAATAAATTGGATTTTGATTTGATTTTAAAGAGCTGATTGACTCTCTGCTAGACACTAATAAAAAAAAACATTATATCTGGCCCTGGGCCCTCTCTGAATCTAATAGACACTAATAAAGACCCATTATATCTGGCCCTGGGCCCTCTCTGAATCTACTAGACACTAATAAAGACCCATCATATCTGGCCCTGGGCCCTCTCTGAATCTACTAGGCACTAATAAAGACCCATTATATCTGGCCCTGGGCCCTCTCTGAATCTACTAGACACTAATAAAGACCCATTATATCTGGCCCTGGGCCCTCTCTGAATCTACTAGACACTAATAAAGACCCATTATATCTGGCCCTGGGCCCTCTCTGAATCTAATAGACACTAATAAAGACCCATTATATCTGGCCCTTGGCCATCTCTGAAACGTGGCCTCTCTGAAACGTGGCCTTGAGGGCTTTAGCATGATTCTTTCTCTTCACAACTGGCTACGTGATTATTGCAGCTCAATGAGTGTAACCTTTGTTGACAATTTCAATACATTTTGGAAACAAAACATGTTTTTATAAGGAGGATGGGATCCACCCAAAATCATTTGGGTTCCTGGATCTTTTCACAGCATTATAAGGCTGCGTTGAGACAATGACTTATCAATGACCCAAGCACAGCTCAACTAATACCTATCATTGTGACGCTGAGCTGTCATAATGCTTCAACAAATGTACATTATCCCAGGGGCGTAGGCAGACACAATGTAAGTAACCTAATTTATGTCCCTCTTACTGCCCTGAATGCCTCTGCTAAATCCTACAGCTATTGTATGCAGTAATCATGTGTCTATGAACCAGAGTTATACTGTTAGTACTGAGGTGGTGTGCCCTAGGAGGAAGTCTACTGTGTGCAACTCACCCTGCACTAACATAAATAACATCAGCATGTCTACTTCTGCTAAGATTCCCAGTAAAGCAATGAAAACAAGTAAGCATCTCATAAAAGTGCTCAAATTGCGATGTCATTTATAAAATAGCCTCCAACACTCTACTCAACAAATTGGATGCAGTCTATCACAGTGCCATCCATTTTGTCACCAAAGCCCCATATACTACCCACCACTGCGACCTGTATGGTCTGGTTGGCTGGGCCTCGCTTCACTCCCGTCGCCAAACCCACTGGCTCCAGGTCATCTACAAGTCTCTGCTAGGTAAAGCCCCGCCTTATCTCAGCTCACTGGTGACCATAGCAGCATCCACTCGTAGCACGCGCTCCAGCAGGTATATCTCACTGGTCACCCCCAAAGCCAATTCCTCCTTTGGCCGCCTTTCCTCCCAGTTCTCTGCTGCCTATGACTAGAACGAGCTGCAAAAATCACTGAAGCTGGATACTCATATCTCCCTCATTAACTTTAGGCACCAGCTGTCAGAGCAGCTCACAGATCATTGCACCTGTACATAGCCCATCTGTAAATAGCCCATCCAACTACCTCATCCCCATATTGTTATTCATTTATTTTTTGCTCCTTTGCACCCCAGGATCTCTACTTGCACATTCATCTTCTGCACATCTACCACCCCAGTGTTTAATTGCTAAATTGTAATTATTCGCCACTACGGCCTATTTATTTCCTTACCTCCCTAATCTTACCTAATTTGCACACACTGTATATAGACCTTTCTATTGTGTTATTGACCTTATGTTTGTTTATTCCATGTGTAACTCCGTGTTGTTGTTTGTGTCGCACTGCTTTGCTTCATCTTGGACAGGTCGCAGTTGTAAATGAGAACTTGTTCTCAACTAGCCTACCTGTTTAAATAAAGGTAAAATAAATAAAAATGTTAATAAAAAAAAGCAGGAATTCCCCAGGGTAGCTGTCTAGGCCCCTTAGTTTTTTCAAGCTTTACTAACGACATGCCACTCACTGTCTTTGAGTAAAGCCAGTGTGTCTATGTCGGCGGACACCCATGCATACCCCACAAGACATGCCACCAGAGGTCTCTTCACAGTCCCCAAGTCCAAAACTGACTATGGGAGGAGCACAGTACTACATAGAGCCATGACTACATGGAACTCTATTCCACATCAAGTAACTGAAGTAAGCAGTAAAATTTGACTTAAAAAACATATACAAATACACCTTACGGAACAGCGGGGACTGTGAAGTAACACAAACATAGGTGCAAACACATACATATACGCGCACTATACACATAAGTACACATGGATTTTGCTGAGTAGATATGTGGTAGTGGTGGAGTAGGGTCCTGAGGGCTCATAGGTGTGAAATAATGTATGTGATATCAACAGAGAATGTATTGTAATGTTTTTAAAATTGTATAACTGCCTTAATTTCTCTCACTAGGCAGTAGTGGGCCTTTATGGATCTCACTAGGCAGTAGTGGGCCTTTATTGATCTCACTAGGCAGTAGTGGGCCTTTATGGACTTTTTTATTTTTATTTTACCTTTATTTAACTAGGCAAGTCAGTTAAGAAAAAAATCTTATTTTCAATGACGACCTAGGAACAGTGGGTTAATCAATCACAATCATTTATTGGATATTTCAAACTTTTTTAACAAATCAAAAACTGAAAAATTGGGCGTGCAAAATTATTCAGCCCCTTTACTTTCAGTGCAGCAAACTCTCTCCAGAAGTTCAGTGAGGATCTCTGAATGATCCAATGTTGACCTAAATGACTAATGATGATAAATACAATCCACCTGTGTGTAATCAAGTCTCCGTATAAATGCACCTGCACTGTGATAGTCTCAGAGGTCCGTTAAAAGCGCAGAGAGCATCATGAAGAACAAGGAACACACCAGGCAGGTCCGAGATACTGTTGTGAAGAAGTTTAAAGCCTGATTTGGATACAAAAAGATTTCCCAAGCTTTAAACATCCCAAGGAGCACTGTGCAAGCGATAATATTGAAATGGAAGGAGTATCAGACCACTGCAAATCTACCAAGACCTGGCCGTCCCTCTAAACTTTCAGCTCATACAAGGAGAAGACTGATCAGAGATGCAGCCAAGAGGCCCATGATCACTCTGGATGAACTGCAGAGATCTACAGCTGAGGTGGGAGACTCTGTCCATAGGACAACAAGCAGTCGTATATTGCACAAATCTGGCCTTTATGGAAGAGTGGCAAGAAGAAAGCCATTTCTTAAAGATATCCATAAAAAGTGTTGTTTAAAGTTTGCCACAAGCCACCTGGGAGACACACCAAACATGTGGAAGAAGGTGCTCTGGTCAGATGAAACCAAAATTGAACTTTTTGGCAACAATGCAAAACGTTATGTTTGGCGTAAAAGCAACACAGCTCATCACCCTGAACACACCATCCCCACTGTCAAACATGGTGGTGGCAGCATCATGGTTTGGGCCTGCTTTTCTTCAGCAGGGACAGGGAAGATGGTTAAAATTGATGGGAAGATGGATGGAGCCAAATACAGGACCATTCTGGAAGAAAACCTGATGGAGTCTGCAAAAGACCTGAGAATGGGACGGAGATTTGTCTTCCAACAAGACAACGATCCAAAACATAAAGCAAAATCTACAATGGAATGGTTCAAAAATAAACATATCCAGGTGTTAGAATGGCCAAGTCAAAGTCCAGACCTGAATCCAATCGAGAATCTGTGGAAAGAACTGAAAACTGCTGTTCACAAATGCTCTCCATCCAACCTCACTGAGCTCGAGCTGTTTTGCAAGGAGGAATGGGAAAAAAATTCAGTCTCTCGATGTGCAAAACTGATAGAGACATACCCCAAGCGACTTACAGCTGTAATCGCAGCAAAAGGTGGCGCTACAAAGTATTAACTTAAGGGGGCTGAATAATTTTGCACGCCCAATTTTTCAGTTTTTGATTTGTTAAAAAAGTTTGAAATATCCAATAAATGTCGTTCCACTTCATGATTGTGTCCCACTTGTTGTTGATTCTTCACAAAAAAATACAGTTTTATATCTTTATGTTTGAAGCCTGAAATGTGGCAAAAGGTCGCAAAGTTCAAGGGGGCCGAATACTTTCGCAAGGCACTGTATCTACCGTAGCTTTGATTGGACTGATCATGTCAACATCATACTTTCAAAATCTTAGCTAGCAAGCGAGCAGTCATCATCATGAATCAAGTCAACAATCTACTGGCAAATGCTTTTTAATCCTTGTCATCTGAAGAGAAATTATGAAGAGAAATTATAGATAAAACATATCAGTGCTCATCGGTCAATGGACATAAACATTACAGAACAAGTTGGAAATTGCAAATTCAACAATGAGTGGTTTGGAAGGAATCTGTGGCTAACTGCAAGCATTGCAAAGCAATCACTAGTCTGCTATTCAGTGGAGTGGGTGTGTGGTCCAAGTCTGGGTTTAAGGGTTTATTTTCCAAGTTTAAAAGGATAAACATTCAACATTGGCCATGCTGTCAATCCAGCATGACTTCTGCCGCGCTCAAAACAACTGGAAACTAGGAACTGGGAAACCTCAGATTTCAGTGAGTTCAAGACAACTGGGAACTCTGAAAAAGAACAAACTCAGACTTTGAAAATATGTGTTGAACAGGCATTCAACTCGGAATTGCAATTCGAAAACGCTGGCCTCTTTCTAGAGCTCCGACTTGAAGATCACTGATGTCATCATGATTCGAACCTTGTTTTTTTCCAGATTCCCAGTTGTCTTGAAAGCACCATAAATCCAGAGAATGACAGACTTTGATGACAAAGTTTAATGACAAAATTTGCCCACGAAGGATTTGCCACACCACCTTCCTGTTCAAGTGAGCACAGCAAGGTGAGTCCAAAAATGTATTGTATGCTGCTGCATAAACTATGTAATATGCTTACTAAACTGTTAGTAGCCTCACCCTAATAATTTGGTCATTTTTCAGCTCATTATTCAGCCTATTGTTCTGACTTGGTGGTGCACATGTAACCTATAGCCTGTCTTAGATAAATGTCATCATTGAATATTTTAAGAGCTTTCATTGTCTGCTTATATGCCTGCTTTATTTATCCTACAGTTCTGACTTGGTGTACAGGGAGAATACTGTAAGAATGGCCCATGTTCTGAATTCTGTCGCTGTACATTTCAAAAAGTGCTGAACAAATAACTGTATTGACTACATCCGCACGCTCATTAATGTCTTAATTGAAATTACGGATGACCTCTTATCCACTTGTCGTCCCCTTATGCCATAGTTCGTACATCTCAATTACCAGTAGAAACCACATTTGTCGAAGCAAGTCAGCCATATCAGCTATGTATTTTAAAAAAGGCAATAAATGAGGCTGAAAAAACTGTTGCCAGACAAGGCTCCGCTGATAGCCAGGTGTAGCAGTGGTAAGCTGTTGGGACTGCTGTTGGGTCAGCTGATAGCCAGGTGTAGCAGTGGTAAGGTGTTGGGACTGCTGTTGGGTCAGCTGATAGCCAGGTGTAGCAGTGGTAAGGTGTTGGGACTCTGCTGTTGGGTCAGCTGATAGCCAGGTGTAGCAGTGGTAAGGTGTTGGGACTCTGCTGTTGGGTCAGCTGATAGCCAGGTGTAGCAGTGGTAAGCTGTTGGGACTGCTGTTGGGTCAGCTGATAGCCAGGTGTAGCAGTGGTAAGGTGTTGGGACTCTGCTGTTGGGTCAGCTGATAGCCAGGTGTAGCAGTGGTAAGGTGTTGGGACTCTGCTGTTGGGTCAGCTGATAGCCAGGTGTAGCAGTGGTAAGCTGTTGGGACTGCTGTTGGGTCAGCTGATAGCCAGGTGTAGCAGTGGTAAGGTGTTGGGACTCTGCTGTTATGACTCTGCTGGTGGGACAGCTTTATGTAGGCACTAACAGTTTGTGGGCACCGTTTGTCACCGTTATAGTGCAATTAATGTATTGTTCAGTGTTGTGTTGTGTTGCTTCTTTTTTTTCCACCTTTATTTGTGTTGCTTTGTGTTGTGTAGTGGATTTGCTGGCATCAACAACAACAAAAATAATGTGTTTACCCCACCAAGATTTACTTTGCTAAAATTGCCACTGGTCAGGATCAAAGGAAAGATGAACGGAGCAAAGTACAGAGAGATCTTCATGAAAACCTGCTCCAGAGCGCTCAGGATCTCAGACTGGCTGTAATCGATGCCAAAGGTGCTTCAAAAAAGGTACTGAGTACCGGGTCTGAATACTTATGTAAATGTGATATATCTGTTTTCAAGGATGATCAATTTATACAGGTAGAACCTGAGCTCAATTTTGAGTCACAATTCCTTCGACCTCATGACTTGGGTTTTTGCTCTGACATGCACTCTCAACTGTGAGACCTTATGTAGACAGGTGTGTGCCTTTCCAAATCATGTCCAAACAATTTAATTTACCACAGGGTCTCCAATCAAGTTGTAGAAACCTCTCAAGGATAATCAATGGAAACAGGGTGCACCTGAGCTCAATTTCAAGCCTCATAGCAAAGGGTCTGAATAGTTATTTAAATAAGGTATTTCAGTTTTTTTTTCTCTAAAAAAACTATTTTTGCTTTATCATTATGGGGTATCGTGTTTAGATTGATGAGTGTGGGGAAAAATAATCAATTATATTTATTTTAGAATAAGACTGTAACGTAACAAAATGTGGAAAATGTCAAGGGGTCTGAATACTTTCCAAATGCCAGTGGTGGGAAAAGTACCCAACTGTCAAACTGTAGTAAACGTAAAGACACATTAATGTGAAGTTACTCAAGTGAAAGTTACCCAGTAAAATACTACTTGTGAAAAAGTCTAGAAGTATTTGGTTTTAAATATACTTAAGTATCAAAAGTAGAAGTAAAAAGTATAAATCATCTCAAATTCCTTATATTAAGCAAAGCAGACGACGCCATTTTCTTGTTTTAAAAAAATGTACGGATAGCCAGGGGCACACTCCAACACTCACACATTATTTACAAAAGATGCATTTGTGTTTAGTGAGACCATAGGCAGTAGGGATGGCCATGTGTGCTCTTGATAAGTGCGTCAATTTCACAATTTTCCTGTCCTGCTAAGCGTTCAAAATGTAACGAGTACTTTGGGTTGTCAGGGGAAAATGTATGAAGTAAAAAGTACAATATTTTCTTTAGAAATGTAGTGAAGCAAAAGTAAAAGTTGTCAAAAATATAAATAGTAAAGTACAGACACCCCCAAAAAGCGACTTAAGTAGTACTTTAAAGTATGTTTTACTTAAGTACTTTAAACCACTGCCAAATACACTGTAAATGGCTCTTCATTCAGCACCACGGAGAGCGGCAATCCTGTGCCTTAAAAGACAGCATTAAACCCCCAAATCCATCAAATATTGTGTATAAACGTGTAATAATACCAGAGCAGCAGTTCTATATTAGCTACTCTGGTTCCATGGCTTAGTCCCAAACGGCACCCTAATTCTCTATATATAGTGCACTGCGTTTGATCAGATCCTTACCGGCCCCCGGTCAAACGTAGTGCACTATGTAGGTAACAATGTACCATTTGGGACACATTAGTGATCCGGCTAAACCCTGGGTGATGAGTCATAATGGTGATGATGTAACAGGGGGCTAGTTTGTCAGAACCCTGTTTTATCCAGATTCAAATGATCCTCATCCTGTGTTGTGGATGCCCCCCCCCCCCATCCTCTTCCTGTGTTGTGGATGCCCCCCCCCCCCCCCCTAAAAGCTTGTGGATGAAAGATTTTACAGTGACAATCACTGACCCAAATGTATATGTTTACCACATCACTATGTGCAAAACCAATATGGGTTGTGTGGGCTACTGCACAAACGATATAGTATTGTCTCTGTTGTATTCATACATTATGAAATGTAGGTATGTTTGTTACATGTGAAGGTACTTTATTTTTGAAGATTAAAGTTGCAGTCATCTAAACACAATATGGCCACACAGGTGAATAAGTCGCTCCAGTAACAATGGCCAATGATGTCTGTTTCATTCTAGTAAATTGGTATGTGAGAAGGTGCCTGTTTCCTCGTGCACCAGCATACTTGAATGTCCTTCCTCATCTAATCTGACATCCTCCTGTGAGGCGTTCTGTCCTGCACGACAGGTAGTCTACCATCTTTAACTCAGTCATAGAGACCGAGTGACCGGGAGAGGCGCGCCGCGTGCACTAACCGGACCACTGAATCTGAGAGGCCATTTTCGCCCTGACCGAGCCGCGTGAGCATTTGAAATTTGTTTTGCGATTATTGTACAGCCTCCATTTCGACGCGCAAGCTGTCAAGCGCAGATCATGTGATTGCGAGGATGTGGGCTTGTCTTGTCGTCCGGATCTGTCCGTAACCTACAGACGGTACCAAAGCCAGAACGCGAGGTTGTGGGATTGATGCAGCAGTGTTTGGACGGCTAGTCACGAATGTAGGGCTACACATCTCTTTGAAATATATTGCTTGGATAGAATGTAACAGGCTATATTTAAACACCTCATGGGGCAGACAGATGCAATGTTGTTATAGGTTGAGAGACCTGAACATCGTCAGCGTTGACACGCACACTGTCCGCTTCATCTGGTGCGGTTATTTAATTGTGTCTCTCCTCTCTTCCTCTTCTCCTCTCCTTTCTTTCAGCATCACTGACAGAGGCTGCTGATGCTGCCGTAGCTCGTGAAAATATTATCCTTAGCAAAGTACCGGGACAGGGCTGTGTGTAATTTATCCCGGGCTAGATGCTGTGAATTATCTCGCAGGATTGTGATTTGGGTTTACGGGAGGGAATGCATCATAGACATTGTGTTTCGTTTGCTCCGGTTTGATTCTGTCGCTGTCGTCTACGTTGCTTAGGAAATTGGAGGCATAGCCTATTGCAGTCACTGCTGTTCTGTAAGCTATTGGTAGGCCAAAAATGTATATCGATTTAAATTTGATAATTTGTGAAATGTCATGTGTAATATCCGAATGACAATCTGATATTTGCTGTGTTTTTCAAGGAGGTATTCCGGGGACATAAGCAAGTGACACGTGCCCAGAGAGCGATGTGTCTGACAGACGGGCATTCGTAGCCTACGAGAGAGGTGGGAGGGAATTATTTCTCACAGACACTAGTTCAGGAGTCGCCAAGTTCTCAGAGTTATCAGTTAGGCTAAATATAGGAGCGAGCTTGCAGATAAACGTTTTGACTATCCAGTGTATGCACCAGCATCGGGATGCGACGTCATGAGTTGAATATGCTGGCCAGATGTTGCCTTTGATGTGATTCATTCAATCTAGGCTAGGCCTACTGTTGGGTGCTTTTTACAGCAGAAATAACTACGGACTCCTGCATTTCTCAACTAATTAATTAGTCAGTTAATTAGCCCCCCGCCGTTGCTTGTCTACCTAATTTAAATAAGCATATCTAGGCTACTTCATAATACCCGGACTGGGATACAACACAAACTGTGCTACAATGATTCCCGGATCGGCCGCGTCGATGCTCCCATCCATGTCGACGGATGACATTAAACTATACCAGCATAACTACGTCCGCAACTCCCGTGCCATCGGACTCCTGTGGGCCATTTTCACCATCCTGTTCGCCATCTTGAACGTGGTGATCTTCAGCCAGCCCTATTGGATCGGAGACGGCGTGGACACCCCTCAGGCCGGATACTTCGGCCTCTTCCACTTCTGCACCGGCGACGGAATCCAGAGAGAGCTCGACTGCACAGGGACCTTCACAGAGTTCGCTCAGATCCCTTCCACCGCGTTCAAGGCCGCGTCGTTCTTCGTAGGAATGTCGATGATGTTGGTGATGGCTTGCATCGCTTCCTTCACTCTCTTCTTCCTGTTCTCCACCACCACCGTCTATAAGATCTGCGGCTGGATGCAGGGGGCCTCGGGTAAGTGATGACTGCCACTAGGACCTAGGCAGCTTGTTTTGAGTAATGTCTTGGAAGTAGGCCTAAACCTTCCCCACTGCATGGTTGGTGTATAGCCTTTTAGGTTAACTGTAGGACTACAAATGAACGGAATATGATCTATTACTTTTTACCTGGCCAGGTTAAGTGATCAAAAGTTAATACATATATTGTCTAATTTCGTATTTGAGTTTTATTAGGGATCCCCATTAGCTGCTGCCAAGGTGTGCTGAAAGTCTGTTGTCAGTTCGTTTACTGTAAAATAGCATTGTATTTGGTCAAACTTTTTTTCCCCAAAAAATATTACTAAGGTTTGGTAACAGGTTGATTGGTCTGGCTATTTGAGCCAGCAATGGGGACTTTACTATTCTTAGGTAGCGGAATGACTTTAGCTTCCCTCCAGGCCTGAGGGCACACACTTTCGTGTAGGCTTAAATTGAAGATCTGGCGAATAGGAGTGGCAATATATAATCCTCAGTAATTTTCCATCCAAGTTGTCAGACCCCGTTGGCTAGTCATTGTTGATAGACGATCATTTTTTTCACCTCTTCCACACTCACTTTACGGAATTCAAAATTACAACGTTTGTCTTTCGTCATTTGGTCTGATATACTTAGATGTGTGGTGTCAATAATCAGTTTATTTTAGGGCTCCTGAGTGGCACAGCGGTCTAAGACACTGATATCACAGAGCTAGAGGCGCCACTGCAGACCTGGGTTCGATCCCGGGCTGTATCGCAACCGGCCATGATCAGTAGTCTGATCATTGGGCGGCGCCCAATTGGCCCAGAGTGTTGGGGTAGGCCGTCATTGTAAATCAGATGGATTTCTTAACGGACTTGCCTAGTTAAATAAAGACATCCAATAAAAAATAGTATCAGTGATTGTTGCCGGCATGTCATGCCTAAGTTCGCCGGAAATCTGTAAAGTAGTTGGCAATATCAGAGGGTTTTGTGATGAATGAGCCATCTGATTCAAATGAATGATGGAGCTGAGTTTGCCTTTTTGCCCAAAATTTCATTTAAGGTGCTCCAAAGCTTTTTACTATCATTCTTTATGTCATTGATCTTTGTTTCATGGTGTGGTTTCTTCTTCCTCTTATTCAGATTAGTCACATGATTTCTCAGTTTGCAGGACGTTAGCCAATCGGTTGTGCCGCCAGACTTATTTGCCATTCCTTTTGCCTCATCCCTCTCAACCATACCATTTTTCCATTTCTCATCAATCCTCAGGGGATTTAACAGTTTTTACAGTCATTTTCTTAATGGGTGCATGCTTATTAATAACTGGGATAAACAATTTCATAAATGTGTCAAGTGCAGGGTCTGGTTGCTCCTCATTACACACCACAGACCAACACATATTCTTTACATCATCAGCATAGGAATCACTACAGAACGTATTGTATGACCTTATTCACTATAATAGGCCCAGCCTTTGGAACTTTGGTTTAACTAGATATGGCTACTATATTGTGATCACTACATCCTATCAATTTGTATACTGGTTTAAAGCAAATGTCTGTGGTATTAGTAAAGATGGGATCGATACATGTTGATGATTTCATTCTTGTGCTGTTTGTAACTTCCCTGGTAGGTTGACTGATAACCTGAACCAGGTTGCAGGCACTGGTTACAGTTTGAAGCTTTTTCCTGAAAGCCAGTCAATATTTAAATCACCCAGAAAATATACCTCTGTTGACATAACATACATTATCAAGCATTTCACACGTTATCCAGAAACTGTGTTAGCACTTGGTGGTCTATAGCAGCTTCTCACCAGAATGGGCTTTAGGTGAGGCAGATGAACCTGTAGCCATATTACTTCAACAGTATTTTAACATGAGATCGTCTCTAAGCTTTACAGTAATGTGGTTCTAAATATAAACATTAACACCTCCACCTTTGGCATTTCTGTCTTTGCTGTAAACCTTGTATTGCTACTACTGTATAATCAAAAGTATTATCTAAATGAGTTTCAGAGATCAGTCAGAATATGAATGTCATCTGTTGCAAGCAAATTATTTAAATCACCCAGAAAAATATACCTACTTTTTAATATCAGTGTCTTAAATGCATGGTTCAAGTCAAGTGTTGGTTTTTAATTTTCCATGTTTCCCCTTGAAAGAAAGTGTTAGGAGTGCCCACTCCTGTCATAATCGCCAACGCTGGTTAGGAGCTGTCTAGTGTAATGCCAGCTGTAAGGCGGCAGACAGGTAGCACTGAATGGATGGCCTTAAACAACACTTAGCGCTGTCCACGGTGCTGAAATGACAGCTGTGTCACTTGCCTCCTGTCAATGGTGTTGAATGCATGGCCAAGCAGTTTGGCGCTGTCCACGGTGCTGAAATGACAGCTGTGTCACTTGCCTCCTGTCAATGGTGTTGAATGCATGGCCGAGCAGTTTGGCGCTGTCCACGGTGCTGAAATGACAGCTGTGTCACTTGCCTCCTGTCAATGGTGTTGAATGCATGGCCGAGCAGTTTGGTGCTGAACCAATATGTTGCAATTCTGTTGTCGTGTCAGTTGACGCTGTCCGTGGTGCTGAAGAGACAGCAACGAAAGTATGGTATGTAAGCGAGGAGTTTGGAAAATCGTGTCAGTTGACGCTGTCCGTGGTGCTGAAGAGACAGCAACGAAAGTATGGTATGTAAGCGAGGAGTTTGGAAAGTCGTGTCAGCTGGCGCTGTCTGTGGTGCTGAATTGGACTGTTGGGGGGGGGGGGGGTTGCACCTGTGCTGCGGTCATGTTGTTGTCACAGGTGTATAAAGGTAATCCAGAACAGAAGAAGAAGATGTCTGGACATATCGCAGCATTATGAACATACAGTAGTAGGAGAGAAGAGATAGCTAAGGGAACACCCCCCTATCCACATCGATGGAACAGTAGTGGAGAGGGTAGCAAGTTTTAAGTTCCTCGGCATACACATCACAGACAAACTGAATTGGTCCACTCACACAGACAGCATCGTGAAGAAGGCGCAGCAGCGCCTCTTCAACCTCAGGAGGCTGAAGAAATTCGGCTTGTCACCAAAAGCACTCACAAACTTCTACAGATGCACAATCAAGAGCATCCTGGCGGGCTGTATCACCGCCTGGTATGGCAACTGCACCGCCCTCAACCGTAAGGCTCTCCAGAGGGTAGTGAGGTCTGCACAACGCATCACCGGGGGCAAACTACCTGCCCTCCAGGACACCTACACCACCCGATGTCACAGGAAGGCCATAAAGATCATCAAGGACATCAACCACCCGAGCCACTGCCTGTTCACCCCGCTATCATCCAGAAGGCGAGGTCAGTACAGGTGCATCAAAGCTGGGACCGAGAGACTGAAAAACAGCTTCTACCTCAAGGCCATCAGACTGTTAAACAGCCACCACTAACACTGAGTGGCTGCTGCCAACACACTGACACTGACTCAACTCCAGCCACTTTAATAATGGGAATTGATGGGAAATGATGTAAATATATCACTAGCCACTTTAAACAATGCTACCTTATATAAATGTTACTTACCCTACATTATTCATCTCATACGCATACGTATATACTGTACTCTATATCATCGACGGTATCCTTATGTAATACATGTATCACTAGCCACTTTATACTATACTATGCCACTTTGTTTACATACTCATCTCATTTGTACATACTGTACCTGATACCATCTACTGTATCTTGCCTATGCTGCTCTGTACCATCACTCATTCATATATCCTTATGTACATATTCTTTATCCCCTTACACTGTGTACAAGACAGTAGTTTTGGAATTGTTAGTTAGATTACTTGTTATTACTGCATTGTCGGAACTAGAAGCACAAGCATTTCGCTACACTCGCATTAACATCTGCTAACCATGTGTATGTGTGACAAATAAAATTTGATTTGATTTGATTTGATTTGAAATAGTTCTCTCTATCTCAGGATCAGCTTTGTCTCTTGAAATAAAAAATAAAAAAATGGGATTTGAACACTACACTTTTTTTCTCAGCTTTGTTCATTACGCAGCTATTTAGCCAGTAAAACTGACTCATTCTGATTGGCTCCACAGCGTGAACGCAATTACACAACCCCATGCCAGGCTTCCTTCCCTTCAATTGAACTCAATACTGGCAGGAGTCACCTGATTGAACATGAATACTAAATGGCTTACAGCCATCATTACCAGAACAGCCTTAGTACTTCCCACTGACACAACAGTATAGCTACTTAGGCTATGTTCCAAATGGCAACTTGTTCCCTTTATAGTGCACTACTTTAGACCAGCAGCCCATGGGGCTCTATATAGGAATAAGGGTGTGATTTGGGACTCACGCTTAGAGATGGTTGTACACCATCAACATATCCTTCCTTAGCATTGTAATGCTAATATGATACATTCTAAAAGTCGATTTTCTAGAACCCTCTATATCAGAGAAGATTCCATTCCTGGAATCTTCCATATTCTCTTTCAAATCAATCTACACATGTAAACATTGCATCACAGACCGCGCAGCTGCTTCTATTTGGCCCTGTTCCTTTTCACACACACACACACACACACACACACACACACACACACAATGATTACACCTCCATTACATTTAACTCAAGGTTAGGTTGGGTTAGATTAAGTTAGATTAGGTCAAGATTGGTTAGATTAGGTCAGGTTGAGTTGGGTTAGGTTGTGTTGGGTTAGGTCAGGTTGGGTTGGGTTAGGTCAGGTTGTGTTAGATTAGGTTGGGTTGGGTTAGATTAGGTTGAGTTGGGTTAGATTAGGTTGGGTTAGATTAGGTAAAGTTGGGTTAGGTCAGGTTTGGTTGGGTTGGGTTAGATTAGGTAAGGTTGAGTTAGGTCAGGTTGGGTTGGGTTAGATCAGGTTGGGTTGGGTTAGATTAGGTCAGGTTGGGGTAGGTCAGGTTGGGTTAGATTAGGTCAGGATTGGTTAGATTAGGTCAGGTTGGTTTAGATTAGGTCAGGTTGGGTTGGGTTAGGTCAGGTTGGGTTAGATTAGGTCAGGTTGGGTTAGGTCAGGTTGGGTTGGGTTAGATTAGGTCAGGATTGGTTAGATTAGGTCAGGTTGGGTTAGGTCAGGTTGGGTTGGGTTAGGTCAGGTGGGGTTAGGTTAGGTCAGGTTGGGTTGGGTTAGATTAGGTCAGGATTGGTTAGATTAGGTCAGGTCAAGTTGGATTAGGTCAGGTTGGGTTAGATTATGTCAGGTTTGGCTTGGTTTGGTTAGATTAGGTCAGGTTGGGTTAGGTTAGGTCAGGTTGGGTTGGGTTATATTAGGTCAGGTTGGGTTAGGTCAGGTTGGGTTGGGTTAGATTAGGTCATGATTGGTTGGGTTAGGTTAGGTCAGGTTGGGTTAGATTAGGTTGGGTTGGGTTAGGTCAGGTTGGGTTAGAGTGGGTCAGGTTTGTTTGGTTTAGATTAGGTTGGGTCAGGTTTGGTTATATTAGGTTGGGTTAGATTAGGTCAGGTTTGGTTAGATTAGGTCAGGTTGGGTTGGGTTAGGTCAGGTGGGGTTAGATTAGGTCAGGTCAGGTTAGATTAGGTCAGGTTGGGTTGGGTTGGGTTAGATTAGGTCAGGTTGGGTTAGATTAGGTCAGGTTGGGTTAGGTCGGGTTGGGTTGGGTTAGATTAGGTCAGGTCAGGTTAGATTAGGTCAGGTTTGGTTGGGTTAGATTAGGTCAGGTTAGGTTAGGTCAGGTTAGATTAGGTTATATTAGGTCAGGTTGGGTTAGATTAGGTCAGGTCTGGTTAGGTTAGGTTGGGTTGAGTTATATTAGGTCAGGTTGGGTTAGGTCAGGTTGGGTTGGGTTAGGTTAGGTCACGTTGGGTTGTGTTAGATTAGGTCAGGATTGGTTGGGTTAGGTTTGGTCAGGTTGGGTTAGATTAGGTTGGGTTGGGTAAGGTCAGGTTGGGTTAGATTGGGTCAGGTTTGTTTGGTTTAGAATAGGTTGGGTCAGGTTGGGTTGGGTTAGATTAGGTCAGGATTGGTTAGATTAGGTCAGGTCAGGTTGGGTTAGGTCAGGTTGGGTTAGATTATGTCAGGTTTGGCTTGGTTTGGTTAGATTAGGTCAGGTTGGGTTAGGTTAGGTCAGGTTGGGTTGGGTTATATTAGGTCAGGTTGGGTTAGGTCAGGTTGGGTTGGGTTAGATTAGGTCAGGATTGGTTGGGTTAGGTTAGGTCAGGTTGGGTTAGATTAGGTTGGGTCGGGTTAGGTCAGGTTGGGTTACAGTGCCTTGCGAAAGTATTCGGCCCCCTTGAACTTTGCGACCTTTTGCCACATTTCAGGCTTCAAACATAAAGATATAAAACTGTATTTTTTTGTAAAGAATCAACAACAAGTGGGACACAATCATGAAGTGGAACGACATTTATTGGATATTTCAAACTTTTTTAACAAATCAAAAACTGAAAAATTGGGCGTGCAAAATTATTCAGCCCCCTTAAGTTAATACTTTGTAGCGCCACCTTTTGCTGCGATTACAGCTGTAAATCGCTTGGGGTATGTCTCTATCAGTTTTGCACATCGAGAGACTGACATTTTTTCCCATTCCTCCTTGCAAAACAGCTCGAGCTCAGTGAGGTTGGATGGAGAGCATTTGTGAACAGCAGTTTTCAGTTCTTTCCACAGATTCTCCATTGGATTCAGGTCTGGACTTTGACTTGGCCATTCTAACACCTGGATATGTTTATTTTTGAACCACTCCATTGTAGATTTTGCTTTATGTTTTGGATCATTGTCTTGTTGGAAGACAAATGTCCGTCCCAGTCTCAGGTCTTTTGCAGACTCCATCAGGTTTTCTTCCAGAATGGTCCTGTATTTGGCTCCATCCATCTTCCCATCAATTTTAACCATCTTCCCTGTCCCTGCTGAAGAAAAGCAGGCCCAAACCATGATGCTGCCACCACCATGTTTGACAGTGGGGATGGTGTGTTCAGGGTGATGAGCTGTGTTGCTTTTACGCCAAACATAACGTTTTGCATTGTTGCCAAAAAGTTCAATTTTGGTTTCATCTGACCAGAGCACCTTCTTCCACATGTTTGGTGTGTCTCCCAGGTGGCTTGTGGCAAACTTTAAACGACACTTTTTATGGATATCTTTACGAAATGGCTTTCTTCTTGCCACTCTTCCATAAAGGCCAGATTTGTGCAATATACGACTGATTGTTGT
This sequence comes from Oncorhynchus clarkii lewisi, assembly GCF_045791955.1. Classification (NCBI taxonomy): domain Eukaryota; kingdom Metazoa; phylum Chordata; class Actinopteri; order Salmoniformes; family Salmonidae; genus Oncorhynchus; species Oncorhynchus clarkii. The sequence continues at coordinate 90,937,517 of NC_092148.1, forward strand.
CCTATGGACAGTCTCCCACCTCAGCTGTAGATCTCTGCAGTTCATCCAGAGTGATCGTGGGCCTCTTGGCTGCATCTTTGATCAGTCTTCTCCTTGTATGAGCTGAAAGTTTAGAGGGACGGCCAGGTCTTGGTAGATTTGCAGTGGTCTGATACTCCTTCCATTTCAATATTATCGCTTGCACAGTGCTCCTTGGGATGTTTAAAGCTTGAGAAATCTTTTTGCATCCAAATCCGGCTTTAAACTTCTTCACAACAGTATCTCGGACCTGCCTGGTGTGTTCCTTGTTCTTCATGATGCTCTCTGCGCTTTTAACGGACCTCTGAGACTATCACAGTGCAGGTGCATTTATACGGAGACTTGATTACACACAGGTGGATTGTATTTATCATCATTAGTCATTTAGGTCAACATTGGATCATTCAGAGATCCTCACTGAACTTCTGGAGAGAGTTTGCTGCACTGAAAGTAAAGGGGCTGAATAATTTTGCACGCCCAATTTTTCAGTTTTTGATTTGTTAAAAAAGTTTGAAATATCAAATAAATGTCGTTCCACTTCATGATTGTGTCCCACTTGTTGTTGATTCTTCACAAAAAAATACAGTTTTATATCTTTATGTTTGAAGCCTGAAATGTGGCAAAAGGTCGCAAAGTTCAAGGGGGCCGAATACTTTCGCAAGGCACTGTAGATTGGGTCAGGTTTGTTTGGTTTAGATTAGGTTGGGTCAGGTTTGGTTATATTAGGTCAGGTTGGGTTAGATTAGGTCAGGTTTGGTTAGATTAGATCAGGTTGGGTTAGGTTAGGTCAGGTTGGGTTGGGTTAGATTAGGTTATATTAGGTCAGGTTGGGTTAGATTAGGTCAGGTTGGGTTAGGTTAGGTCAGGTGGGGTTAGATTAGGTCAGGTCAGGTTAGGTTAGATTAGGTCAGGTTGGTTTGGGTTGGGTTAGATTAGGTCAGGTTGGATTAGGTTAGGTCTGGTTGGGTTAGATTAGGTCAGGTCAGGTTAGATTAGGTCATGTTTGGTTGGGTTAGATTAGATTAGGTCAGGTTAGGTTAGGTCAGGTTAGATTAGGTTATATTAGGTCAGGTTTGGTTAGATTAGGTCAGGTTGGGTTAGGTTAGGTCAGGTTGGGTTAGATTAGGTCAGGTTGGGTTAGGTCAGGTTGGGTTGGGTTAGATTAGGTCAGGTTGGGTTAGGTCAGGTTGGGTTGGGTTAGGTCAGGTGTGGTTAGGTTAGTTCAGGTTGGGTTAGGTTAGATTAGGTTGGGTTGGGTTATATTAGGTCAGGTTGGGTTAGGTCAGGTTGGGTTAGGTTAGGTCAGGTTGGGTTGGGTTAGATTAGGTCAGGATTGGTTGGGTTAGGTTAGGTCAGGTTGGGTTAGATTCGGTTGGGTTGGGTTAGGTCAGGTTGGGTTAGATTAGGTCAGGTTTGGTTAGATTAGGTCAGGTTGGTGTGGTTAGATTAGGTCAGGTTTGGTTGGGTTAGGTTAGGTCAGGTTGGGTTGGGTTAGAGTAGGTTGGGTTGGGTTAGATTAGGTTATATTAGGTCAGGTTTGGTTAGATTAGGTCAGGTTGGGTTGGGTTATATTAGGTCAGGTTGGGTTGGGTTAGGTTAGGTCACGTTGGGTTGTGTTAGATTAGGTCAGGATTGGTTGGGTTAGGTTAGGTCAGGTTGGGTTAGATTAGGTTGGGTTGGGTAAGGTCAGGTTGGGTTAGATTGGGTCAGGTTTGTTTGGTTTAGAGTAGGTTGGGTCAGGTTTGGTTATATTAGGTCAGGTTGGGTTAGATTAGATCAGGTTTGGTTAGATTAGGTCAGGTTGGTGTGGTTAGATTAGGTCAGGTTTGGTTGGGTTAGGTTAGGTCAGGTTGGGTTAGAGTAGGTTGGGTTGGGTTAGATTAGGTTATATTAGGTCAGGTTGGGTTAGATTAGGTCAGGTTGGGTTAGGTTAGGTCGGGTTGTGTTAGATTAGGTCAGGTCAAGTTAGATTAGGTCAGGTTGGGTTAGATTAGGTCAGGTTTGGTTGGGTTAGATTAGGTCAGGTTGGGTTAGGTTAGGTCAGGTTAGATTAGGTTATATTAGGTCAGGTTGGGTTAGATTAGGTCAGGTCGGGTTAGATTAGGTCAGGTTTTTGGTTGGGTTAGATTAGGTCAGGTTGGGTTAGATTAGGTCAGGTTTGGTTCAGTTAGATTAGGTCAGGTTTGGTTCGGTTAGATTAGGTCAGGTTTGGTTCGGTTAGATTAGGTCAGGATTGGTTAGATTAGGTCAGGTCAGTTTGGGTTGGGTTAGGTCAGGTTGGGTTAGATTAGGTTGGGTTGGGTTAGGTCAGGTCAGGTTGGGTTGGGTTAGATTAGGTCAGGTTGGGTCAGGTTGGGTTGGATTAGGTCAGGTTGGGTTGGGTTAGATAAAGTTGGGTTAGATTAGGTCAGGTTAGGTCAGGTTGGTTTAGGTCAGGTTTGGTTTGGTTAGATTAGGTCAGGTTAGGTAGGTTAAGTCATGTTGGGTTGGGTTAGATTAGGTCAGGTTGGGTTGAGTTAGGTCAGGTTGGGTTGGGTTAGATTAGGTCAGGTTTGGTTAGATTAGGTCAGGTTGGGTTAGGTCAGGTTGGGTTAGGTTAGGTCAGGTTAGATTAGGTTATATTAGGTCAGGTTGGGTTAGATTAGGTCAGGTTGGGTTAGGTTAGGCCGGGTTAGATTAGGTCAGGTTGGGTTAGATTAGGCCAGGTTTGGTTTGGTTGGGTTATATTGGGTTGGGTCAGTTTGGGTTGGGTTGGGTTAGATTAGGTCAGTTTTGGTTAGATTTGGTCAGGTTGGTTTGGGTTAGATTAGGTCAGGTTGGGTTAGGTCAGGTTGGGTTAGATTAGGTCAGGTTGCATTGGGTTAGATTAGGTCAGGTCGGGTTCGGTTAGATTAGGTCAGGTTGGGTTGGGTTGGGTTAGGTCAGGTCGGGTTGGGTTAGATTATGTCAAATTGGGTTAGATTAGGTCAGGTTTAGTTGGGTTAGGTTAGGTCAGGTCGTATTGGGTTAGATTAGGTCAGGTTTGGTTGGGTTAGGTCGGGTTGGGTTAGATTAGGTCAGGTTTGGTTTGGTTTGGTTGGGTTAGGTCAGGTTGGTTGGGTTGGGTTGGGTTAGATTAGGTAAGGTTGGGTTAGATTAGGTCAGGTTTGGGTAGATTAGGTCAGGTTGGGTTAGGTCAGGTTGGGTTAGGTCAGGTTGGTTGGGTTGGGTTATATTAGGTCAGGTTTGGTTAGATTAGGTCAGGTTTGGTTGGGTTAGTTTAGGTCAGGTCAGGTTGTGTTAGATTAGGTCAGGTTTGTTTGGTTAGGTTATGTCAGGTTGGGTTGGGTTAGATTAGGTCAGGTCGGGTCGGGTTAGATTAGGTCAGGTCGGGTCGGGTTAGATTAGGTCATGTTGGGTTAGATTATGTCAGGTTGGGTTAGATTAGGTCAGGTTGGGTTACATTAGGTGTGGTTTGGTTGGGTTAGGTTGGGTCAGGTTGGGTTACATTAGATCAGGTTGGGTTACATTAGGTCAGGTTGGGTTACATCAGGTCAGGTTTGGTTGGGTTAGGTTGGGTCAGGTTGGGTTACATTAGGTCAGGTTGGGTTACATTAGGTCAGGTTGGGTTACATTAGGTGTGGTTTGGTTGGGTTACATTAGGTCAGGTTGGGTTACATTAGGTCATGTTGGGTTACATTAGGTGTGGTTTGGTTGGGTTACATTAGGTCAGGTTGGGTTACATTCGGTGTGGTTTGGCTGGGTTACATTAGGTCAGGTTGGGTTACATTAGGTCAGGTTTGGTTACATTAGGTCAGGTTGGGTTACATTAGGTCAGGTTTGGTTGGATTAGGTTGGGTCAGGTTGGGTTACATTAGGTCAGGTTGGGTTACATTAGGTCAGGTTGGGTTACATTAGGTCAGGTTGGGTTACATTAGGTCAGGTTGGGTTACATTAGGTCAGGTTTGGTTGGGTTAGGTTGGGTCAGGTTGGGTTACATTAGGTCAGGTTGGGTTACATTAGGTCAGGTTGGGTTACATTAGGTCAGGTTGGGTTACATTAGGTCAGGTTGGATTACATTAGGTGTGGTTTGGTTGGATTACATTAGGTCAGGTTGGGTTACATTAGGTCAGGTTGGGTTACATTAGGTCAGGTTGGATTACATTAGGTGTGGTTTGGTTGGGTTACATTAGTTGTGGTTTGGTTGGGTTACATTAGGTCAGGTTGGGTTACATTAGGTGTGGTTTGGTTGGATTACATTAGGTCAGGTTGGGTTACATTAGGTCAGGTTGGGTTACATTAGGTGTGGTTTGGTTGGATTACATTAGGTCAGGTTGGGTTACATTAGGTGTGGTCAGGTTGGGTTACATTAGGTGTGGTTTGGTTGGGTTACATTAGGTGTGGTTTGGTTGGGTTACATTAGGTGTGGTTTGGTTGGGTTACATTAGGTGTGGTTTGGCTGGGTTACATTAGGTGTGGTTTGGTTGGGTTACATTAGGTGTGGTTTGGCTGGGTTACATTAGGTGTGGTTTGGTTGGGTTACATTAGGTGTGGTTTGGCTGGTGTAGTTTGGTGGAAATCATCCATCCGTTATTATGTAGAATTGATGTTGAATAATAACAAACTACATTTGTCAATCAACTCCATGGTTACATGAATACATACAGCAGGCCCTGTGTGTCTCTGTAGGATCTAGTATTGCATCACCTCTCAGTATGACTATAATAAACATGTATCTATCTATCTTACACTGTAATGCAATTATTAAAGAGGCTAGATACAAATAGCTAATCCTGGCGACCCAATGTTTTACGATTCATTTATTGAGGCAAGCAGTTTAGGGATGTCAAATTGGTACCCAAAGTATGTGCTCTGTGTATAGTGGAATTAACAACTATCAATAGACCTAGGAAATTACAGGCATGTAGTCAATCAAATAATTACTCTGTAAAAAGAGGAATGCATTTACTCAATTAAACTAATAGAATTTATTAGTTACGAAATAATTGACACTCAAACAATTCCGGTGTGCATTATATGCCTGATACATTCCAGAATAACACAGAGTGACTGTTACCAACAGGCTGATTTAAACGTGGTTACACGTGTCTTCAGAATAATGTCTAAGAGAGACCAGTGTGTGTCTTATACACACAGGAGCTTGGTAGCAAGTTCTCAAAGTATCAGCCTTTTCACCGCCAGTTCACCAAATACCAAATTCAAGCAACCCCCCCCCCCCCCCCCCCCCCCGACCCCTGACCCCGACAGGCGGGAACATCACACCCAGATTCTAATTTAATCAACTCAATGTGAATGTTCTGACCAGACAGCAGGAATGTGTTTGATAACCCAGTCAACCCAACACACAGTTTCAATCTGGACAGCAGGAATGTGTTTGATAAACCAGTCAACCCAACACAAAAAGTTCCAATCTGGACACTGTTAAAAAAAATACATCAATCATAAAACATACAATGCAATAAAGACATCAAAATGTGCAGCTCCTTATAAACTCTTGAAACAAAACAAACATGACAATTTAATTGTCAAACAGTAACACAAATCATTACAGGTCTATAGAAGACCAGTAATACAACCTTCTCAGATATGCCAAGAATATAGCAAGGTCATGCATGTTGGCTCACTATACTATATATGGCTGATGTCAGTATAATGTGCATAGCTTTCTACTGCATAAACATTTCTAGTAATCCCATGAAGACTCATCCATTTGCCTTTGGTCAGAGGGTGAGTGAGTCACTTTGAGCAATTATTGTGTCTGTGTGTGGTTGTGTGTGTCTGTGTATGGTTGTGTGTGGTTATGTGTGTCTGTGTGTGGTTGTGTGTGTCTGTGTATGGTTGTGTGTGGTTATGTGTGCCTGTGTGTGGTTATGTGTGTCTGTGTATGGTTGTGTGTGTCTGTGTATGGTTGTGTGTGTCTGTGTGTGGTTATGTGTGTCTGTGTATGGTTGTGTGTGTCTGTGTATGGTTGTGTGTGGTTGTGTGTGGTTGCGTGTGGTTGCGTGTGGTTGTGTGTGTCAGTGTGTGGTTGTGTGTGGTTATGTGTGTCTGTGTGTGGTTGTGTGTGTCTGTGTATGGTTGTGTGTGGTTATGTGTGTCTGTGTGTGGTTGTGTGTGTCTGTGTATGGTTGTGTGTGGTAGTGTGTGTCTGTGTGTGGTTATGTGTGTCTGTGTATGGTTGTGTGTGTCTGTGTATGGTTGTGTGTGTCTGTGTGTGGTTATGTGTGTCTGTGTATGGTTGTGTGTGTCTGTGTATGATTGTGTGTGGTTGTGTGTGTCTGTGTGTGGTTGCGTGTGGTTGCGTGTGGTTGTGTGTGTCTGTGTGTGGTTGTGTGTGGTTATGTGTGTCTGTGTATGGTTGTGTGTGGTTGTGTGTGTCTGTGTGTGGTTATGTGTGTCTGTGTGTGGTTGTGTGTGTCTGTGTATGGTTGTGTGTGGTTGTGTGTGTCTGTGTGTGGTTACGTGTGGTTGTGTGTGTCTGTGTGTGGTTGTGTGTGTCTGTGTGTGGTTGTGTGTGTCTAAATCAAATCAAATCAAATGTATTTATATAGCCCTTCTTACATCAGCTGATATCTCAAAGTGCTGTACAGAAACCCAAGCTAAAACCCCCAAACAGCAAGCAATGCAGGTAGGCCAGAACCAAGGAAGAAACCTAGTGAGGAACCAGGCTATGAGGGGTGGCCAGTCGTCTTCTGGCTGTGCCGGGTGTCTGTGTGTGGTTGTTTGTGTAGTGTGTGTGTGTGCAGGTCTGGGCGATATGACCTAAAAATGATATCTCCATTTTTTCAAACTTATGGACGATTGATAATATATACAGTGCCTTTGGAAAGTATTCAGATCCCTTGATTTTTTTCCACATTTTGTTACGTTACAGCCTTATTTTAAAATGGTTCAAATTATTTTGTTTTCCTCATTAATATAAACACAAGTTTGCCAAAAGGCACCAAAAGGTGGACTCAAATGAAGTTGTAGAAACATCTCAAGGATAATCACTGGAAACAGGATGCACATGAGCTCAATTTCGAGTCTCATAGCAAAGGGTCTGAATAAGGTATTTATGTTTTTTAATTTTTGAATACACTTGGAAACATTTCTAAAAAACCTGTTTTTGCTTTGTCTGTATGGGTTATTGTGATGTCATTATGGGGTATTGTGATGTCATTATGGGGTATTGTGATGTCATTATGGGGTATTGTGATGTCATTATGGGGTACTGTGTGTAGATTGTTGAGGATTTGTATTTATTTAATCAATTTTAGAATAAGGCTGTAATGCATGTGAATGTGTGTCAGTTAACAGTCTGTGAGTATCTCACTGGATCTCGGAGGAGCATTTCTCTCTCGGTTGAAAAGGCAGCAAGAGAGGCTGCCAGGAAAACCCAGGGGAAACAAAGGCTGTGTCTTTAATTAGCGAGTAAAAAACACCAAGAGACATTATAGAAGGAGCTACTCAAAAATGTCCGCCATCCACAGGAGGTTGGTGGCACCTTAATTAGGGAGGATGTGCTGGTGGAATAGGTGGAAATATATCAAACACATGGTTTCCATGGCCTGCTGTAGACCTGTACTGACTTGTGTTTCCATGGCCTGCTATAGACCTGTACTGACTTGTGTTTCCATGGCCTGCTATAGACCTGTACTGACTTGTGTTTCCATGGCCTGCTGTAGACCTGTACTGACTTGTGTTTCCATGGCCTGCTATAGACCTGTACTGACTTGTGTTTCCATGGCCTGCTATAGACCTGTACTGACTTGTGTTTCCATGGCCTGCTGTAGACCTGTACTGACTTGTGTTTCCATGGCCTGCTGTAGACCTGTACTGACTTGTGTTTCCATGGCCTGCTATAGACCTGTACTGACTTGTGTTTCCATGGCCTGCTATAGACCTGTACTGACTTGTGTTTCCATGGCCTGCTATAGCCCTGTACTGACTTGTGTTTCCATGGCCTGCTGTAGACCTGTACTGACTTGTGTTTCCATGGCCTGCTATAGCCCTGTACTGACTTGTGTTTCCATGGCCTGCTATAGACCTGTACTGACTTGTGTTTCCATGGCCTGCTATAGACCTGTACTGACTTGTGTTTCCATGGCCTGCTATAGCCCTGTACTGACTGGTGTTTCCATGGCCTGCTATAGACTGACTGGTGTTTCCATGGCCTGATATAGACTGACTTGTGTACTGACTTGTGTTTCCATGGCCTGCTATAGCCCTGTACTGACTTGTGTTTCCATGGCCTGCTATAGACCTGTACTGACTTGTGTTTCCATGGCCTGCTATAGACCTGTACTGACTTGTGTTTCCATGGCCTGCTATAGACCTGTACTGACTTGTGTTTCCATGGCCTGCTATAGACCTGTACTGACTTGTGTTTCCATGGCCTGCTATAGACCTGTACTGACTTGTGTTTCCATGGCCTGCTATAGACCTGTACTGACTTGTGTTTCCATGGCCTGCTATAGACCTGTACTGACTTGTGTTTCCATGGCCTGCTATAGCCCTGTACTGACTTGTGTTTCCATGTGTTTGATGCCATTCCATTTGCTCCATTCTTCCCATTATTATGAGCCATCCTCCTCTGAGCAGCTTCCTCTGAGCAGCCTCCACTGAGCAGCCTCCACTGGTTCCACTACTTTCGGTACTTCTGTCAAATGTGTCCCACTGATCAAGCCTGTCTATCAGCACAGCCAATCCCTTATTATAGTGCAGCCTGCCTGCTCCACTAACTCACTGCTAGTCTAGGAGTCTGGGCTGCATCATGTTAGCTCCACTAACTCACTGCTAGTCTGGGAGTCTGGGCTGTATCATGTTAGCTCCACTAACTCACTGCTAGTCTGGGAGTCTGGGCTTCATCATGTTAACTCCACTAACTCACTGCTAGCCTGGGAGTCTGGGCTTCATCATGTTAGCTCCACGAACTCACTGCTAGCCTGGGAGTCTGGGCTGCATCATGCTAGCTCCACTAACTCACTGCTAGCCTTAGGGTCTGGGCTGTATCATGTTAGCTCTACTAACTCACTGCTAGCCTGGGAGTCTGGGCTGCATCATGCTAGCTCCACTAACTCACTGCTAGTCTAGTAGTTTGGGCTTCATCATGTTAGCTCCACTAACTCACTGCTAGTCTAGGAGTCTGGGCTGCATCATGTTAGCTCCACTAACTCACTGCTAGCCTGGGAGTCTGGGCGTCATCATGTTAGCTTCACTAACTCACTGCTAGCCTGGGAGTCTGGGCTGCATCATGTTAACTCCACTAACTCACTGCTAGCCTGGGAGTCTGGGCTGCATCATGTTAGCTCCACTAACTCACTGCTAGCCTGGGAGTCTGGGCTGCATCATGTTAACTCCACTAACTCACTGCTAGTCTAGGAGTTTGGGCTTCATCATGTTTACTCCACTAACTCACTGCTAGCCTCGGAGTCTGGGCTGCATCATGTTAGCTCCACTAACTCACTGCTAGCCTGTACTGGGAGTCTGGGCTGTATCATGTTAGCTCCACTAACTCACTGCTAGCCTGGGGGTCTGGGCTGTATCATGTTAGCTCCACTAACTCACTGCTAGCCTGGGGGTCTGGGCTGTATCATGTTAGCTCCACTAACTCACTGCTAGCCTGGGAGTCTGGGCTTCATCATGTTAACTCCACTAACTCACTGCTAGCCTGGGAGTCTGGGTTGCATCATGTTAGCTCCACTAACTCACTGCTAGCCTGGGAGTCTGGGCTTCATCATGTTAACTCCACTAACTCACTGCTAGCCTGGGTTGCATCATATTAGCTCCACTAACTCACTGCTAGCCTGGGGGTCTGGGCTGTATCATGTTAGCTCCACTAACTCACTGCTAGCCTGGGAGTCTGGGCTGCATCATGTCAGCTCCACTAACTCACTGATAGCCTGGGAGTCTGGGCTGCATCATGTTAGCTCCACTAACTCACTGCTAGCCTGGGAGTCTGGGCTGCATCATGTTAGCTCTGCTAACTCAGGGGTAGAGAGAGAAAGAGAGTGGTAGAGGGGTAGAGAGTGGTAGAGGGGTAGAGATTGGTAGAGGGGTAGAGGGGGAGAGAGTGGTAGAGGGTTAGAGAGGGGTAGAGAGTGGTAGAGGGGTAGAGGGGGAGAGGGGGAGAGGGGTAGAGAGGGGGAGAGGGGTAGAGAGGGGGAGAGAGTTAGGGAGTGGTAGAGGGTTAGAGAGGGGTGGAGGGGTAGAGAGGTAGAGAGGGGTAGAGAGGTGTAGAGAGTGGTAGAGGGGTAGAGAGTGGTAGACAGGTAGAGAGTGGGAGACAGGTGGAGAGTGGTAGACGGGTAGAGAGTGGTAGACAGGTAGAGAGTGGTAGAGGGGTAGAGAGTGGTAGACAGGTAAGAGAGATCCATTTCCATTTCATTCGCCAGTTGATGCTGATATGGCAATGGAGTTGGTAAGTGTGGAGTGTGTGTGGTGTGTGGACGGCCATGTGCATGCCTAAGTGTGTTTGTGGATTAGCATGCAGAAAGAAGGGTTGTGACTCCAGTTGATTTGATTGAAACAGGTTGAAGGTCAGAACAGACAGTTTCAGGCAGCGCTAGACGATTTAAGAAGGAACTCCTGCAGAGAATACAGATTGCTTTTGCAATTATCCCCAAACTTCTCCTCCTCTCCATCTCTTGTTTTACTTAGCGACTAAATTCTCCTACTTGAGCAGGGGCTTTGTGTGCTTCAGATTTGGGGTTCTTCTGTAGTCAGAGCGGGACTCACTGCTGCAGTGTCATGGTACTTCATAACTTCAACATTTCTCCTTTATCTTAGTGCCTGTGTCTCACTTCTGATTCACAGTCAAAATTATTCAAAACACAAAGCATGTTATTCAACCAGTGAATCAGATCAGGGAGTTCTATGTTTTAATGGTATGTTATGTACAGTAGAGTAGACACCCATCGACTAAAGCTTTCTACCTACTTCAGGTATCTCTCTCTCTATCTCCTTCTCTCATCCTCTCAATATTTTCTGTATCCCCCCTCTCTCTCTCTCTCTGTCTTTCTCTGCCTCCTCTCTCTCTCTTTCTCTCTCTCTCTCAATTCAATTCAAGGGGCTTTATTGGCATGGGAAACGTGTGTTAACATTGCCAAAGCAAGTGAAGTAGATAATATACAAAAGTGAAATAAACAATAAAAATGAACAGTAAACATTACACTCACAGAAGTTCCAAATGTTTTCACAGAAGTTCTCTCTCCTGCTCTGTATAATGCTGTCTCTCTATAATAATAATGATCTCTCTCTGAGTCTCTATAATGCCCTCAGTCTGAGTCTCTATAATGCGCTCTGTCTGAGTCTCTATAATGCTCTCTCTCTGAGTCTCTATAAGGCTCTCTCTCTGAGTCTCTATAAGGCTCTCTCTCTGAGTCTGTATAAGGCTCTCTTTTTGAGTCTCTATAAGGCTCTCTCTCTGAGTCTCTATAAGGCTCTCTCTCTGAGTCTCTATAAGGCTCTCTCTCTGAGTCTCTATAAGGCTCTCTCTCTGAGTCTCTATAAGGCTCTCTCTCTGAGTCTGTATAAGGCTCTCTTTTTGAGTCTCTATAAGGCTCTCTCTCTGAGTCTCTATAAGGCTCTCTCTCTGAGTCTCTATAAGGCTCTCTCTGAGTCTCTATAAGGCTCTCTCTCGGAGTCTCTATAAGGCTCTCTCTCTGAGTCTCTATAATGCTCTCTCTCTCTGAGTCTCTATAATGCTCTCTCTCTCTGAGTCTCTATAAGGCTCTCTCTCTCTGAGTCTCTATAAGGCTCTCTCTCTGAGTCTCTATAAGGCTCTCTCTCTGAGTCTCTATAAGGCTCTCTCTCTGAGTCTCTATAAGGCTCTCTCTCTGAGTCTCTATAAGGCTCTCTCTCTGTGCAAATAGTTCAAGCACAAAATAAATAAACATAAATATGGGTTGTATTTGAAATGGTGTTTGTTCTTCACTGGTTGCCCTTTTCTTGTGGCAACAGGTCACACACTTTGCTGCTGTGATGGCACACTGTGGAATTTCACCCAGTAGATATGGGAGTTTTTCAAAATGTGATTTGTTTTCGAATTCTTTGTGGATCTGTGTAATCTGAGGGAAATATGTGTCTCTAATATGGTCATACATTTGGCAGGATAGGAAGTGCAGCTCAGTTTCCACCTCATTTTGTGGGCAGTGTGCACATAGCCTGTCTTCTCTTGAGAGCCATGTCTGCCTACGGCGGCCTTTCTCAATAGCAAGGCTATGCTCACTGAGTCTGTACATAGTCAAAGCTTTCCTTAATTTTGGGTCCGTCACAGTGGTCAGGTATTCTGCCACTGTGTACTCTCTATTTAGGGCCAAATAACATTCTAGTTTGCTCTGTTTTTTTGTCAATTCTTTCTAATGTGTCAAGTAATTATCTTTTTGTTTTCTCATGATTTGATTGGGTCTAATTGTGTTGCTGTCCTGGGCTCTGTGGGGTGTGTTTGTGAACAGAGCCACAGGACCAGCTTGCTTAGTTAGGGGACTCTTCTCCAGGTTCATCTCTCTGTGGGTGATGGCTTTGTTATGGAAGGTTTGGGAATCGCTTCCTTTTAGGTGGTTGTAGAATTTAACGGATCTTTTCTGGATTTTGATCATTAGCGGGTATCGGCCTGATTCTGCTCTGCATGCATTATTTGGTGTTTTACATGGTACACAGAGGATATTGTTTTGCAGAATTCTGCATGCAGTCTCAATTTGGTGTTTGTCCCATTTTGTGAAATCTTGGTTGGTGAGCGGACCCCAGACCTCACAACCATAAAGGGCGATGGGTTCTATAACTGATTCAAGTATTTCATTCAGGTATCCCACCACCTGATGGGATGGCGTATCGCTGCAGAATGCTGTGGTAACCATGCTGGTTAAGTGTGCCTTAAATTCTAAATAAATCACAGACAGTGTCACCAGTAAAGCACCCCCACACCATCACACCACCTCCTCCAAGCTTCACTGTGGGAACCACACATGTGGAGATCATCTGTTCACCTACTCTGCGTCTCACAAAGACACGGCGGTTGGAACCAAACATTTTACATTTGGACTCATCAGACCAAAGGACAGATTTCCACCAGTCTAATGTCCATTTCTCATGTTTCTTGGCCCAAGCAAGTCTCTTCTTATTGGTGTCCTTTAGTAGTGGTTTCTTTGCAGAAATTCGACCATGAAGGCCTGATTCACACAGTCTCCTCTGAACAGTTGATTTTGAGATGTGTCTGTTACTTGAACTCTGAAGAAATGTATTTGGGCTGCAATCTGTGTAGAAGATGTTGGTGCTGCTGTCCTCCTTGGTTGGGGACAGAGGCCCCAGATCATCAGCAAACCGCAGACATTTGACATCAGATCCTAGTAGGGTGAGGCCGGGTGCTGCAGACTGTTGAGGTGCCCTCGCCAATTCGTTGAAATATATGTTGAAGAGGGTGGGGTTTAAGCTGCATCCCTGTGCAGTTAACTCTAATGAACTTATCCTCTGCAGCAGAGGGAACTCAGGGTCTTCCTTTCCTGTGGCGGTCCTCATGAGAGACAGTTAACTCTAATGAACTTATCCTCTGCAGCAGAGGTAACTCTGGGTCTTCCTTTCCTGTGGCGTTCCTCATGAGAGACAGTTAACTCTAATGAACGTATCCTCTGCAGCAGAGGTAACTCTGGGTCTTCCTTTCCTGTGGCGGTCCTCATGAGAGACAGTTAACTCTAATGAACTTATCCTCTGCAGCAGAGGTAACTCTGGGTCTTCCTTTCCTGTGGCGGTCCTCATGAGAGACAGTTAACTCTAATGAACGTATCCTCTGCAGCAGAGGTAACTCTGGGTCTTCCTTTCCTGTGGCGGTCCTCATGAGAGACAGTTAACTCTAATGAACTTATCCTCTGCAGCAGAGGTAACTCTGGGTCTTCCTTTCCTGTAGCGGTCCTCATGAGAGACAGTTAACTCTAATGAACTTATCCTCTGCAGCAGAGGTAACTCTGGGTCTTCCTTTCCTGTGGCGGTCCTCATGAGAGCCAGGTAACTCTAATGAACTGATCCTCTGCAGCAGAGGTAACTCTGGGTCTTTCCTGTGGCGGTCCTCATGAGAGACAATTATCTCTAATGAACTTATCCTCTGCAGCAGAGGTAACTCTGGGTCTTCCTTTCCTGTGGCGGTCCTCATGAGAGACAGTTAACTCTAATGAACTTATCCTCTGCAGCAGAGGTAACTCTGGGTCTTCCTTTTCTGTGGCGGTCCTCATGAGAGACAGTTAACTCTAATGAACTTATCCTCTGCAGCAGAGGGAACTCTGGGTCTTCCTTTCCTGTGGCGGTCCTCATGAGAGACAGTTTCATCATACCAGAGGTAACTCTGGGTCTTCCTTTCCTGTGGCAGTCCTCATGAGAGCCAGTTTCATCATAGCAGAGGTAACTCTGGGTCTTCCTTTCCTGTGGCGGTCCTCATGAGAGACAGTTTCATCAGAGCGCTAGATGGTTTTTGCGACTGTTCTTGGAATGTTCCGCATCCTTCATGTCTTAAAGGAATGTTGGACTGTCGTTTCTCTTTGTTTATTTGAGCTGTACTTGCTGTAATATGGACTTGGTCTTTTACCAAATAGGGCTATCTTCTGTAAACCACCCCTACCTTGTCACAACACAACTGACTGGCTCAAACGCATTAAGAAGGAAAGATATTCCACAAATTAACAAGACACACCTGTTAATTGAAATGCATTCCAGGTGACTACCACATGAAGCTGGTTGAGAGAATACCAAGAGTGTGCAAAGCTGTCATCAAGGCAAAGGGTGGTTACTTTGAAGAATCTCAAATATAAAATATGTTTTGATTTGTTTGTTTAAAATGTAGGAAAAAAATTAAGAAAAAGCCTTGAATGAGTTTGTGTGTCCAAACATTTGACTGGTACTGTACATGTATATACACAGACACACTGTTGCCTCTCTGGCAACAGAGAGGTATTGGAGGGCAGGGTGAAGATAATTTGGAGCCACACACCTGAACATAAACATACAGTAACCAGAGAGAGAGAGACAGAGAGAGACATACTGTTGTTTATCATACAAGGTACTGTAGGAAATCGGGTCAGGTAGGATTACACTATGATTACACTACTATTTGTTTGTGGAAGTCAAACCAAACAGAAGGTAATTCTACAGAGCAGGTTTCAGGAGTTAGTGAGGTAACATTAGTCAACTCTGAGTTCAACTCAGGAATAACCGCTCAAACGAAAGTGGCTCACCTTTTAGCCGGGAAAATTTCTATGGCAACGAATCCTTCAGAACTAACTTGCTCCCGGAGAAGGCTAACTCAGGGCTAACTCCACTTACCCTGAATGAAATGACTCAGCTGTGAGTTGAGGACCAATTAAATTCAATTCCAAGATTGCATCATCATCAGCCCCTTCATTTGAGGAAATCAGATGCTAACATTTTTGTGTAAAAAAAATAAATTAAATTATGTTAAAATATATCACATTATACACATTTTGTAATGACAGAATGCATTTTAAACTTCATGCAATGTAACACTTTATGACTTAATAATAAAGAAATGGAAAGGAGGTAAAGAGGGGGAAGGGTTTCTCGGGCATTGATAAGCACTCCAAAGACGTAATGAAATAAAGGCAAATAAATAACAAGCCTATTTTACACCTGCTGAATTTTCAATTCAATTACAATTTCGTAACGCGGAGTGCCTGGATACAGCACCATATACCACAAACCCCCGAGGTGCCTTATTGTTTTTATGAACTGGTTATCAATGTAATTAGAGCAGTAAAAATACATGTTGTCTCATACCCGTGATATACCACGGCTGTCAGCCAATCAGCATTCAAGGTCCGAACCCCCCTCTTTATAATGCGCCCCAGCTCCCCTACTCTCCAGCTCCCCTACTCTCCAGCTCCCCAGCTCCCCTACCCCCCAGCTCCCCAGCTCCCCTACCCCCCAGCTCCCCTACCCCCCAGCTCCCCTACCCCCCAGCTCCCCTACCCTCCAGCTCCCCTACTCTCCAGCTCCCCTACTTTCCAGCTCCCCTACTCTCCAGCTCCCCTACTCTCCAGCTCCCCTACTCTCCAGCTCCCCTACTCTCCAGCTCCCCTACTCTCCAGCTCCCCTACTCCCCAGCTCCCCTACTCCCCAGCTCCCCTACTCTCCAGCTCCCCTACTCTCCAGCTCCCCTACTCCCCAGCTCCCCTACTCCCCAGCTCCCCTACTCTCCAGCTCCCCTACTCTCCAGCTCCCCTACTCCCCAGCTCCCCTACTCCCCAGCTCCTCTACTCTCCAGCTCCCCTACTCCCCAGCTCCCCTACTCCCCAGCTCCCCTACTCTCCAGCGCCCTAGCCCCCCTGCTCCCCAGCTCTCCTTACACCCAGCCCTCTGGTCCACAATGTTTCCCCTCTCTAAGAAATCAAAGGGTTCTCCTTTGCTCCTCACTGCAGCACTGCAGCCCTGCTGGGTTAGACAATCACCATGCTCTATTGAAAGAGGCCTGGCCAATCCCCATCCTCTGTGGATTGAGGTGGTATACCGGGGCGGGGCTGAAGACGCATCTGGACCAGTTTATTTATTTATTTATATATATATAGTGAGAGAGAGTGAGAGAGAGAATGCAGAAATACACAATGGAAAAAGAACGAACATCACGTCAGGAATCAGCTCAACGTAACCGAAGAATCCATAGACAAACTACTTCTGGGAAAATTGGAAAACACTAAACAAACAACACAAAGAATTATCCATCCAAAAATGGAGATGTATGGACAAACCACTTCTCCAATCTTTTTGGCTCTATAACAAAGAACAAACAGCAAAAACATATACAGTTGAAGTCAGAAGTTTACATACACCTTAGCCAAATACATTTAAACTCAGTTTTTCACAATTCTTGACATTTTATCCTTGTAAAAATTCCCTGTTTAGGTCAGTTAGGATCACCACTTTATTTTAAGAATGTGAAATGTCAGAATAATAGCAGAGAGAATGATTTATTTCAGCTTTTATTTCTTTCATCAAATTCCCAGTGGGTCAGAAGTTTACATACACTCATTTATAATTTGTTAGCATTGCCTTTAAATTGTTTAACTTGGGTCAAATGTTTTGGGAAGCCTTCCACAAGCTTCCCACAATAAGTTGGGTGAATTTTGGCCCATTCCTCCTGACAGAGCTGGTGTAACTGAGTCAGGTTTGTAGGCCTCCTTGCTCGCACACGCTTTTTTCGGTTCTGTACACACATTTCCTGTAGGATTGAGGTCATGGCTTTGTGATGGCCACTCCAATACCTTGACTTTGTTGTCCTTAAGCCATTTTGCCACGACTTTGGAAGTATGCTTGGGGTCATTGTCCATTTGGAAGACCCATGTGAGACCAAACTTAACTGTTGTCAGCCTTTCCTCCAAGCGTTTACTCAAGTTGGATCATCTTTGGATGCCGACAGTCGCGCCGTTGGAAGACACAGCTTGGACTGTAGCCAACAAAAAAACTATTCCTGCTCTTTTCCCGCGATCCATCAAACACATTTGGTGTTTCATCATAGTGGTCTCTGACATCATAGTGTGGTCTCTGACATCATAGTGTGGTCTCTGACATTATAGTGTGGTCTCTGACATCATAGTGTGGTCAGACATCCTAGTGGTCTCTGACATCCTAGTGGTCTCTGACATCATAGTGGTCTCTGACTTGTGGTCAGACTTGCTCAGGTGAAACAAACTTAAACTTGTGGCTTTTTTCAATGCTGGTTTGAATGTCATTGAGAAAACAGAGAGGTGTCAAAGATTTTTTTATTTTTTTTCCCACAAACATCCTTTCTGAATTTAACAGTAATCCTTGAAGTAATCATCTACTTTTTTCTTCTCTTCTGTCATAACGTGTTGCCCAAGAAGGTTAAATAAAGTAGTGCTCACCAGAATAATGTCTTACATCAATAGAATGAATGCATTCGTCTAGTTAATAACACCGGTAAAGTTGTCTGTTTCAATTTTTTAGGGACCGGGAGAAAACGCATGAACTCCTAAACAGTGCAAAGATTGGTCCTGTGCAAAATGTTTCATGTCATCAGTTTGACCGGTTTAAAGGAAATGAAAAGCTGAGAAAACGATGAAACACATTTCTGATAAGACTTCGGTTCATCTTGGGTACATATTTTATGTGGTTGAAATACTGTCTTTGAAAAAGAAAAAGGAGAGCCTCACACTCTAGGAGCCCAGATGCAATAATTGAATAACCTACGTTTCGAAATAATACTGAATGCTGAAAAAAATGAATCGTATTATATTACACTACATGTGAGAGGTTATTACAGTGGTTGCTCCACTAAAAGTTTAGTGATTAGGTTGCGGGACTTAGAGGTCATTTGTGGTTTAGTACGGTACCCTGCGTCACCACTTCATTGCTCCAGACCACCACAAGGGGGAGTTAGAGTACTGATTATGCTATTGGGTCGCTACTGTGTCTCTAACTGACAATGAAAGGGTGACATAAACCTCAATAGAAACTGATAATTGTGCACGACTTCAGTATTACTTACTAAAACTGTTCCACTAAGGTTAACATCAGATATAGAAACACCAGATATAGAAACACCATGTCCCTAGTTTAACATCAGCCCTAGATATGGAAACACCATGTCCCTAGTTTAACATCAGCTATAGAAACACCATGTCCCTAGTTTAACATCAGCTATAGAAACACCATGTCCCTAGTTTAACATCAGCTATAGAAACACCAGATATAGAAACACCATGTCCCTAGTTTAACATCAGATATAGAAACACCATGTCCCTAGTTTAACATCAGATATAGAAACACCATGTCCCTAGTTTAACATCAGATATAGAAACACCAGATATAGAAACACCATGTCCCTAGTTTAACATCAGCTATAGAAACACCATGTCCCTAGTTTAACATCAGCTATAGAAACACCATGTCCCTAGTTTAACATCAGATATGGAAACACCATGTCCCTAGTTTAGCATCAGATATAGAAACACCATGTCCCTAGTTTAACATCAGCTATAGAAACACCAGATATAGAAACACCATGTCCCTAGTTTAACATCAGATATAGAAACACCATGTCCCTAGTTTAACATCAGATATAGAAACACCATGTCCCTAGTTTAACATCAGCCCTAGATATGGAAACACCATGTCCCTAGTTTAACATCAGATATAGAAACACCATGTCCCTAGTTTAACATCAGCTATAGAAACACCATGTCCCTAGTTTAACATCAGATACAGAAACACCATGTCCCTAGTTTAACATCAGCTATAGAAACACCATGTCCCTAGTTTAACATCAGCTATTGAAACACCATGTCCCTAGTATAACATCATGGTGTATGCATTTTGTTCCAGTAGAAAAACAGCTTTAGATCCCCAAGGCAAAAAAGTATTTAGTCAGCCACCAATTGTGCAAGTTCTCCCACTTAAAAAGATGAGAGGCCTGTAATTTTCATCATAGGTACACTTCAACTATGACAGACAAAATGAGAAAAAAAATCCAGAAAATCACATTGTAGGATTTTTTATGGATTTATTTGCAAATTATGGTAGAAAATAAGTATTTGGTCACCTACAAACAAGCAAGATTCCTGGCTCTCACAGACCTGTACCACCTTCTTTAAGAGGCTCCTCTGTCCTCCACTCGTTACCTGTATTAATGGCACCTGTTTGAACTTGTTATCAGTATAAAAGACACCTGTCCACAACCTCAAACAGTCACACTCCAAACCACTATGGCCAAGACCAAAGAGCTGTCAAAGGACACCAGAAACAAAATTGTAGACCTGCACCAGGCTGGGAAGACTGAATCTGCTATAGGTAAGCAGCTTGGTTTGAAGAAATCAACTGTGGGAGCAATTATTAGGAAATGGAAGACATACAAGACCACTGATAATCTCCCTCGATCTGGGGCTCCACGCAAGATCTCACCCCGTGGGGTCAAAAAAATCCCAGAACCACACGGGGGGACCTAGTGAATGACCTGCAGAGAGCTGGGACCAAAGTAACAATGCCTACCATCAGTAACACACTACGCCGCCAGGGACTCAAATCCTGCAGTGCCAGACATGTCCCCCTGCTTAAGCCAGTACGTGTCCAGGCCCATCTGAAGTTTGCTAGAGAGCATTTGAATGATCAAGAAGAAGATTGGGATAATGTCAAATGGACAGAAGAAACCAAAGTAGAATTTTTTGGTAAAAACTAAACTCGTCGTGTTTGGAGGACAAAGAATGCTGAGTTGCATCCAAAGAACACCATACCTACTGTAAAGCATGGGGGTGGAAACATCATGCTTTGGGGCTGTTTTTCTGCAAAGGGACCAGGACGACATAGTAAAGGAAAGAATGAATGGGGCCATGTATCGTGAGAATTTGAGTGAAAACCTCCTTCCATCAGCAAGGGGATTGAAGATGAAACGTGGCTGGGTCTTTCAGAATGACAATGATCCCAAACACACCGCCCGGGCCACGAAGGAGTGGCTTCCTAAGAAGCATTTCAAGGTCCTGGAGTGGCCTAGCCAGTCTCCAGATCTCAACCCCATAGAAAATATTTGGAGGGAGTTGAAAGTCCGTGTTGCCCAGCAACAGCCCCAAAACATCACTGCTCTAGAGGAGATCTGCATGGAGGAATGGGCCAAAATACCAGCAACAGTGTGTGAAAACCTTGTGAAGACTTACAGAAAACGTTTGACCTCTGTCATTGCCAACAAAGGGTATATAACAAAGTATTGAGATAAACCTTTGTTATTGACCAAATACTTATTTTCCACCATAATTTGCAAAGAAATTCATAGATTTTTTTTTTCATTTTGTCTGTCATAGTTGAAGTGTACCTATGATGAAAATTACAGGCCTCTCTCATCTTTTTAAGTGGGAGAACTTGCACAATTGGTGGCTGACTAAATACTTTTTTGCCCCACTGTAATGTAAACTTCCGACTTCAACTGTATATGTTTGTGATCCCTGAGGGAATTGAACCCATGACCTTGGTGTCACTGGTACATCCATGCTCTTACCAATAGAGTCACACAGCTCCCGGTACCCAGCACCAGCTCCCACTCCCCCACAGTCTAGGGCACCATGAAGCCTCTGGGATGTTACTCATCCAGTCATCTTCTAGAACCAGACTCATGGAGGCCAGTACCTGCAGGTCCTAGACTGGCCATTCCATGCCAGACACCAGGGAGGGGCAAAGGGACTCACAGTGTCTGGAGGACAAAGCACATTTTCAACAGTCTAGAGAGCAAAGCTCCTAGGGATGCGCCATAGTTCCCATACCAGGGAGGAAACTCATACCTAATGAACCACAACTAGTGAGCAACTACACATATGTATGAAGTAATGCAAAATGTCCACAGGGCTCAACATTCAAATCTGTACAATTATTTTGTCATCCAGAGAAATGTTTTGTTTTTACCTTTAAATACTATCCTGACGGCCTTCAGGCGTTTCATACACCGGTGAATACGTGTGTTCCTAGGGACACTGTCTTCTACGGAAACATGCTAATTTATTTACCAGCACAGAGACGTTGTGTCACCGCCAGACGTGACTGATTATGTTAAACACAACGGCGCGGCGGTTCCATTTTGTACAAAGACAACGAGCATCGATGTAATGGCAGTCCATATGCAGTGAGAGGTGTGTGTGTGTGTGGGTGTGTGTGTGTACGTGTGTGTGTGTGTCTGTACGTGTGTGTGTGTGTGTGTGTACGTGTGTGGGTGTGTGTGTGTGTGTGTGTACGTGTGTGTGGGTGTGTGTGTGTGTGTGTACGTGTGTGGGTGTGTGTGGGTGTGTGTGTACGTGTGTGTGGGTGTGTGTGTGTGTGTGTGTACGTGTGTGTGGGTGTGTGTGTGTGTACGTGTGTGTGTGTGTGTGTGTACGTGTGTGTGTGTGTGTGGGTGTGTGTGTGTGTGCGTACGTGTGTGTCGGTTTGTCACAGCTCTTTAAACAGAGAGTGCTGCATAAAATGTGCTCCACAAAGGCCAGTGGGATCTGTGCTATGATATAATCCCATTTCATGGCTTCCTTAGATGTGCTGCTGTAAATGATGCAGAGAGTACTGAGAGAGAGAGAGAGAGAGAGAGAGAGAGAGAGAGAGAGAGAGAGAGAGAATTGTAAATACAACCCATATTTATGCTTATTTATTTTCCCTTTTGTACTTTAACCATTTGCACATCGTTACAACACTGTATATAGACATAATATGACATTTGTAATCTTTTGGAACTTCTATGAGTGTAATGTGTACTGTTCATTTTTATTGTTTATTTCACTTTTGTATATTATCTACCTCACTTGCTATGGCAATGTTAACATATGTTTCCCATGCCAATAAAGCCCCTTGAATTGAATTGAATTGAGAGAGAGACAGAGGCAGAGAAAGACAGAGAGAGTTGAGTCTTAAATAATCTTTATCGGGTCTGGGAGCCCGCTCTCCTCATCAATGTATAGGCTGTGTCGACCCAGCTAGAACAGTCCCTCTACAACAGTCTCTGGGCTGCTAGAACCATCCCTGTACAACAGTCACTGGGCTGCTAGAACCGTCCCTGTACAACAGTATATGGACTGCTAGAACCGTCACTGTACAACAGTCTCTGGGCTGCTAGAACTCTGGGCTGCTTTAATCCAGTGTTGTCCAGACCAGAAGAAATTGACAAAGGTCCTCTGAAGCTCTTGTATCAGACCCCCCTCCAGTGGCTGTAAAATCATTAGTCTATTCCACAGGGTAGAGGCGGCAAGATTATTATCTACCAGTACCCTTCCCCTATAAGACAGCTGGGGCAGCACCCATTTCCATCCTGACAGTCTGGCACACACTTTCTCCACTACACCCTCCCAGTTCTTTATCTGAAATACATCCAAAGTCTTCATCCCATCTCTGCCCCACTGAAACCCCCCTGGTAACCATGGAGTGGACCCCATCTGAAGCCCCCCTGGTAACCGTGGAGCGGACCCCATCTGAATCCCCCCTGGTAACCGTGGAGCGGACCCCGTCTGAAGCCCCCCTGGTAACCGTAGAGCGGACCCAGTCTGAAGCCCCCCAGGTAACCGTAGAGCGGACCCAGTCTGAAGCCCCCCAGGTAACCGTGGAGCGGACCGCGTCTGAAGCCCCCCTGGTAACCGTGGAGCAGACCCCGTCTGAAGCCCCCCTGGTAACCGTGGAGCAGACCCCGTCTGAAGCTCCCCTGGTAACCGTGGAGCGGACCCCATCTGAAGCCCCCCGGTAACCGTGGAGCAGACCCCGTCTGAAGCCCCCCTGGTAACCGTGGAGCAGACCCCGTCTGAAGCCCCCCTGGTAACCGTGGAGCAGACCCCGTCTGAAGCTGACCTGCCCACAGTGATTCACTCTTTTCCCAATTGACTCTAGCTGAGGAGGCCCCTTCATACACCATTAGAGCGTTTGAGAGAACCTTAACATCCTCACCCCCTGTAATAAAAACTATCACATCATCTGCAGATGGTGCTATCATGGGACCCTTCATTACTCCTGGAACAGAGAAACCAGTAAGCCTCGCTCTTAAAAAAACAAAGCATTGGTTCAATCGCCAGACTATATAACTGCCCTGAAATTGGGCATCCCTGCCTGATTCCCCTTTGGACGGGGATGGGGCAACTCAAACCACCCCACACCTTCACCATACATGAGGCCCTAGTATACAGTAAACTCATCCAAGACATGAAAACATCCCAAAAGCCAAAGACTTTCATTGTCTTGAACAAGTACTGGTGGTCCACACGATCAAAAGCCTTCTCCTGATCCAACGAAAGTAAACCCACATTTACATCAGACAGTTGACAAATGTCTAAAACATCTCTTATTAGAAACAAGTCATCAACTATAGAGCGGTCAGGTACACAGTCAGACTGGTCCTTGTGGACCAACAGCCCCAGATACTCTTTCAACCTGTTTGAGAGACATTTAGATACAATTTTATATTCTGCACACAGCAATGCAACAGGTCGCCAATTTTTTTTATAAGAACCAAATCCCCTTTTTTGGCAACAGTGAAAGCACCGCACGTTGACAGGATACAGGAAGAGAACCCTCATGAAAAGATTCACACACCACTTCATGAAAAATCCTCCCCAATAGACAACGAAAAGTGCTTATAAAGCTCAGATGGTAAACCATTGATGCCAGGGGCTCGGCCTGTTGAGAGTTGCATAACTGCAGTGGATAGCTCCTGCAGAGTAATGTCAGAGTCCAAAACAGCTCTCTGTTCAGGGCCCAATTGAGGAAGACCGTGTAACAACTGTTCAGTACACAGAGAATCACAATCCTCCGCCTTATGGAAGGCAGAGTAAAAATCCACCGCATGTTGGCGCATTTCACTGTCATCTGTGGTCACCTTCCCATCAGGGAGACGAAGAGTGACCATCTGTTTACGTTGCAATGTCGACTGTCCGAGGTTTCTTTTTTTAAAGCGCTGGGAGCATCCATATCCTTGAGGGAAGCGAAATGAGACCTAATCAAGGCACCCGTCATTCTTTAGTGTCGAAAGTACCTCAGTTCATGTCTCTTGTCCTGTAAGTTCATGACTAGTCCGGCGTCGTTCTGAATGAGCAACTTCAAGTCAATAGATTTGATTGCCTGTTCAAGGGCGTTGATAGTCTCTTTAAGTTGAATATGAGACAGAGCAGTATACTGTTGACAAGACACACGTATTTGGGCCTTCCCAACCTCCCACCATTGTCTCAAGGACTCAAAATTCCCTTTTGTAACTCTCCATTTTTCCCAAAACAACAAAAAACCTTTCACAAAACTGGACATCATGTAACAACTTAACATTAAAATACCAGTAGGGTGATGACCTTCATGGACAAGTGAACATCAACAGTAACATTATGGTGATCAGAGAAACCCACAGGAGTAATATCACACCTTCCAACCCTTCTACAGTAGTGTTCAGATACATACAACCTGTCTAACCTTCCAACCTTACTACAGTAGTGATCAGATACATACAACCTGTCTAACCTTCCAACCCTACTACAGTAGTGATCAGATACATACAACCTGTCTAACCTTCGAACCTTACTACAGTAGTGATCAGATACATAAAACCTGTCTAACCTTCCAACCCTACTACAGTAGTGATCAGATTCATACAACCTGTCTAACCTTCCAACCCTACTACAGTAGTGATCAGATTCATACAACCTGACTACAGTAGTGATCAGATACATACAACCTGTCTAACCTTCCAACCCTACTACAGTAGTGATCAGATTCATACAACCTGACTACAGTAGTGATCAGATACATACAACCTGTCTAACCTTCCAACCCTACTACAGTAGTGATCAGATACATACAACCTGTCTAACCTTCCAACCCTACTACAGTAGTGATCAGATTCATACGACCTGACTACAGTAGTGATCAGATACATACAACCTGTCTAACCTTCCAACCCTACTACAGTAGTGATCAGATACATACAACCTGTCTAACCTTCCAACCCTACTACAGTAGTGATCAGATTACATACAACCTGTCTAACCTTCCAACCCTACTACAGTAGTGGTAAGATACATACAACCTGTCTAACCTTCCAACCCTACTACAGTAGTGATCAGATACATACCACCTGTCTAACCTTCCAACCCTACTACAGTAGTGATCAGATACATATCACCTGTCTAACCTTGCTGCACTGACACGACCTTCATTAACTTTTAGCCATGTGTACTGCCTAACTTTTTAATTCCTAACTCTCCACACATCAGAAAACTCAAACTCAGTTAATAGGCCAGACAGACAAGTAGCTGACCGCAGGTGAGGTTCTTCAGCAATGCGATCAACAGTAAAATCCACTGTACAGTTCCAGTCCACCCCTAAAACCACAGCTGACCTCACAAACTTATCAACATCCCAAAATAATCTGCCAATTTGACAGATTTCCCAAAAGTCTGATCCAGAAATCCATTTACCTCCTATAGATTGTAAAATGAGTCGTCACCAGCTGCTGTCATATCAGTAGAGATATCCATATCCTTCTCCTGATCCTCCTCAGCGGAGGCCACAGACCCCTGACAGCCCTCTACCACATTCCTCTCAACACTCTCCACTTGCACCCCATCACTCGTAGTGGGCATCTCCTCCACTACCTGGGAGACTAGCCCCACCTGAACCCCCTCCTGTACCCCATTACTCGTAGTGGGCATCTCCTCCACTACCTGGGAGACTAGCCCCACCTGAACCCCCTCCTGTACCCCATTACTCGTAGTGGGCATCTCCTCCACTACCTGGGAGACTAGCCCCACCTGAACCCCCTCCTGTACCCCATTACTCGTAGTGGGCATCTCCTCCACTACCTGGGAGACTAGCCCCACCTGAACCCCCTCCTGTACCCCATTACTCGTAGTGGGCATCTCCTCCACTACCTGGGAGACTAGCCCCACCTGAACCCCCTCCTGTACCCCATTACTCGTAGTGGGCATCTCCTCCACTACCTGGGAGACTAGCCCCACCTGAACCCCCTCCTGTACCCCATTACTCGTAGTGGGCATCTCCTCCACTACCTGGGAGACTAGCCCCACCTGAACCCCCTCCTGTACCCCATTACTCGTAGTGGGCATCTCCTCCACTACCTTAGAGACAAGCTCCACATGAATTTTTCTGCTGCATAACATTTCCCTCTAATACAAGTTGCAACTCCGAGACCTCAACACGGACGACTTGTTCCTCAGCAACAGGTGAGCAACAGGCTGCTCTACCGCTGTCGGCCCACCTCTCGCTACATCAGTGGGCCCAGGCGTTACGAGGCCCACCTCTCCCTACATCAGTGGGCCCAGGCGTTACGAGGCCCACCTCTCCCTACATCAGTGGGCCCAGGCGTTACGAGGCCCACCTCTCCCTACGTCAGTGGGCCCAGGTGTTACGAGGCCCACCTCTCCCTACGTCAGTGGGCCCAGGCGTTACGAGGCCCACCTCTCCCTACATCAGTGGGCCCAGGCGTTACGAGGCCCACCTCTCCCTACATCAGTGGGCCCAGGCGTTACGAGGCCCACCTCTCCCTACATCAGTGGGCCCAGGCGTTACGAGGCCCACCTCTCCCTACATCAGTGGGCCCAGGCGTTACGAGGCCCACCTCTCCCTACATCAGTGGGCCCAGGCGTTACGAGGACCACCTCTCCCTACATCAGTGGGCCCAGGCGTTACGAGGCCCACCTCTCCCTACATCAGTGGGCCCAGGCGTTACGAGGACCACCTCTCCCTACATCAGTGGGCCCAGGCGTTACGAGGCCCACCTCTCCCTACATCAGTGGGCCCAGGCGTTACGAGGCCCACCTCTCCCTACATCAGTGGGCCCAGGCGTTACGAGGACCACCTCTCCCTACATCAGTGGGCCCAGGCGTTACGAGGCCCACCTCTCCCTACATCAGTGGGCCCAGGCGTTACGAGGCCCACCTCTCCCTACATCAGTGGGCCCAGGCGTTACGAGGACCACCTCTCCCTACATCAGTGGGCACAGGCGTTACGAGGCCCACCTCTCCCTACATCAGTGGGCCCAGGCGTTACGAGGCCCACCTCTCCCTACATCAGTGGGCCCAGGCGTTACGAGGCCCACCTCTCCCTACATCAGTAGGCCCAGGCGTTACGAGGCCCACCTCTCCCTACATCAGTAGGCCCAGGCCTTACGAGGACCACCTGCCCCCCCCCCCCTTCTACCTTTTCGGGCAAGCATGTCGCTTATGGCCAACATCATCACACTCAAAACACTGTTGACTACCCGTACTAGCATAAGCCATGTACAGTCTATTGTCATACGTGACTTTAAACAATAACTCTAAAAGTCTGGTGAGTCCAAAAACGTAAACACCTGTCGCCGAAACGACATAACCTGTTTCAACACCGGGTGTTTGCAACCCAACGGGACAATCTTAATTGAACTTGAGAACTTCCCAAACCGCAATAACTCGCGCTCCAATAGCTCATTGGGAATAAACGGCGGTACATTGCGTAACTTGAATAAACACTCCTATAAGAAGTACGCCATGCTCAACCATCCGATCAACCAGACTCTCTTCTTTAAGAAAAACCACCACCTCTTTATTCATCCGTGACGCATAAGCAACATGTTCATGTCCTACCTTCTCTCCTACGGCGACCAGAAACTCCTCCACAGTGACAGTAGCTTCAGTAACACACCTAAAGCCGTGCCGAAGTGACAGGGACGGCGTCCCCATGTGGGTCGCCATCCCCGCCAAACCCAGGGTAATTTCGACACGAAAAACAATATACTTAGTTATACCACAACAACCAAATAAAAATAATTATAACCTTAATCGTGCATACAACCAAGAAAAGGAAACGTAAAAGAAAAACCAAGATATCTAACTCTACACAACACTCACACTCACTCATACAATTCCCAGCATGCACCAAACACTCCCAGCATGCAGAGAGAGAGAGAGATGCTTACACACATAGATGCAGACCAGTGAGCAGACATGAGCACACACACACGCAAACACATGCATGCGACCAGTCATACAGACATACAGATGTGAGCGTGCAGGCACTCATGCACAAGCATGCACAGTGATTGCACACACAGACATGCATGCACATGCACACACTCACGACTAATACACATGTACATAGGCACACCCTCACAGGCATACTGCACACTCAGGCATACTGCACACTCAGGCATACTGTAACCTCAGGCATACTGCAACCTCAGGCATACTGCATACCCAGGCATACTGCACCCTCAGGCATACTGCATACCCAGGCATACTGCACCCTCAGGCATACTGCATACCCAGGCATACTGCACCCTCAGCCATACTGCACCCTCAGGCATACTGCACCCTCAGGCATACTGCACCCTTAGGCATACTGCACCCTCAGGCATACTGCACCCTCAGGTATACTGCACCCTCAGGCATACTGCACCCTCAGGTATACTGCACCCCCAGGCATACTGCACCCTCAGGCATACTGCACCCTCAGGCATACTGCACCCTCAGGCATACTGCACCCTCAGGCATACTGCACCCTCAGGTATACTGCACCCTCAGGCATACTGCACCCTCAGGTATACTGCACCCCCAGGCATACTGCACCCTCAGGCATACTGCACCCTCAGGTATACTGCACCCTCAGGCATACTGCACCCTCAGGTATACTGCACCCCCAGGCATACTGCACCCCTAGGCATACTGCACCCTCAGGCATACTGCACCCTCAGGCATACTGCAACCTCAGGCATACTGCAACCTCAGGCATACTGCATACCCAGGCATACTGCACCCTCAGGCATACTGCAACCTCAGGCATACTGCACCCTCAGGTATACTGCAACCTCAGGCATACTGTACACACCCCATCTCACCGAGACCTATAATATAATCATCCATGCTCTAATACTAAAACAAACACACTTACACAGACATGCAACCACGCCTCTATCAGAGCCATGCAACCACGCCTCTATCAGAGCCATGCAACCACGCCTCTATCAGAGCCATGCAACCACGCCTCTATCACAGCCATGCAACCATGCCTCTATCACAGACATGCAACCACGCCTCTATCAGAGCCATGCAACCACGCCTCTATCAGAGCCATGCAACCACGCCTCTATCAGAGCCATGCAACCACGCCTCTATCAGAGCCATGCAACCACGCCTCTATCAGAGCCATGCAACCACGCCTCTATCAAAGCCATGCAACCACGCCTCTATCACAGCCATGGAACACCTGACAGACACAGAGTGGAAATGCAAACATACGATTTACATTAACAAGAGAGCTCTGCTCTCCATGTTGTGCTGCCTGCGATGTGACACTCTTGAGCAATGGACTGACTTATATCGCTGTGTCTAAGGAATTCCATTAATATCTGAGACCCTTGGTGCTTTCAGGCCAAGTCACATGTTGCCCACTGGGTCCTGTCCTCTCGTCTCTGAATGACACTGCATGTTTTAAAAGGATTCGTCCCTTTAGACAACATGAAACGACATGACAAACAACTCCCCATCTGTTGTCTTGCTTTCAAACATCCCTCCATCTCTGGTTGTCCTCCCTTCCCATCTCTCTCTGTCTCTCTCTCCATCCTTCTCTGGTTGTCCTCCCTTCCCATCCCTCTCTCTCTCTCCATGCTTCTCTGGTTGTCCTCCCTTCCCAACCCTCTCTCTCTCTCTCTCTCTCTCTCTCTCTCTCTCTCTCTCTATCCTTCTCTCTTTCTCCATCCCTCTCTCTCTCTCCATCCCTCTCTCTCTCCATCCCTCTCTTTCTCTCTCCATCCCTCTCTTTCTCTCTCATCCCTCTTTTTCTCTCTCTCCATCTCTCTCTTTCTCTCGCCATCCCTTTCTTTCTCTCTATCCATCCCTCTCTCTCTCTCTCTCCATCCCTCTCTTTCTCTCTCTCCATCCCTCTCTCTCTCTCCCTTTCTCTCTCTCTCCATCCTTCTCTCTCTCTCCATCCCTCTCTCTCTCTCCATCCCTCCCTCTCTCTCCATCCCTCTCTCTCTATCCTTCTCTCTCTCTCCATCTTTATCTCTCTCCATCCTTCTCTCTCTCTCCATCCCTCTCTCTCTCTCCATCCCTCTCTCTCGCTACATCCCTCTCTCTCTCTTTCTCTCCATCCCTCTCTCTCTCTCTCTCTCCATCCCTCTCTCCCTCTCTCTCATCCCTCTCTCTCTCTCTCTCCACCCCTCTCTCTCTCTCTCTCCATCCCTCTCTCCCTCTCTCTCCATCCCTCTCTTTCTCTCTCTCTCTCTCTCTATCCTTCTCTCTCTCTCTCTATCCTTCTCTCTCTCTCCATCCCTCTATCTCTCTCCATCCTTCTCTTTCTCTCTCTCCATCCCTCTCTTTCTCTCCATCCCTCTCTTTCTCTCTCTCCATACCTCTTTCTCTCTCTCTCCATCCCTCTCTCTCTCTCTCTCTCTCTCTCTCTCTCTCTCTCTCTCCATCCCTCTCTCTCTCCCTTTCTCTCTCTCTCTCCATCCCTCTCTCTCTCTCCATCCTTCTCTCTCTCTCCATCCCTCTCTCTCATTCCTCCCTCTCTCTCTATCCTTCTCTCTCTCTCCATCCTTCTCTCTCTCTCCATCCCTCTCTCTCTCTCCATCCCTCTCTCTCTCTCCATCCCTCTCTCTCTCCATCCCTCTCTTTCTCTCTCCATCCCTCTCTTTCTCTCTCATCCCTCTTTTTCTCTCTCTCCATCTCTCTCTTTCTCTCGCCATCCCTCTCTTTCTCTCTCTCATCCCTCTCTCTCTCTCTCTCTCCATCCCTCTCTTTCTCTCTCTCATCCCTCTCTCTCTCTCCCTTTCTCTCTCTCTCCATCATTCTCTCTCTCTCCATCCCTCTCTCTCTCTCCATCCCTCTCTCTCTCTCCATCCCTCTCTCTCTATCCTTCTCTCTCTCTCCATCTTTATCTCTCTCCATCCTTCTCTCTCTCTCCATCTTTCTCTCTCCATCCCTCTCTCTCTCTCCATCCCTCTCTCTCGCTACATCCCTCTCTCTCTCTTTCTCTCCATCCCTCTCTCTCTCTCTCTCCATCCCTCTCTTTCTCTCTCTCTCTCTATCCTTCTCTCTCTCTCCATCCCTCTCTCTCTCTCTCCATCCTTCTCTTTCTCTCTCTCCATCCCTCTCTTTCTCTCTCTCCATACCTCTTTCTCTCTCTCTCTCTCTCCATCCCTCTCTTTCTCTCTCTCTCTCTCTCTCTCTCTCTCTCTCTCTCTCTCTCTCTCTCTCTCTCTCTCTCTCCATCCCTCTCTCTCCCTTTCTCTCTCTCTCTCCATCCCTCTCTCTCTCTCCATCCTTCTCTCCCTCTCCATCCCTCTCTCTCTCCATCCCTCTCTCTCATTCCTCCCTCTCTCTCTATCCTTCTCTCTCTCTCCATCCTTCTCTCTCTCTCCATCTTTCTCTCTCCATCCCTCTCTCTCTCTCCATCCCTCTCTCTCGCTACATCCCTCTCTCTCTCTTTCTCTCCATCCCTCTCTCTCTCTCTCTCCATACCTCTTTCTCCCTCTCTCTCTCTCCATCCCTCTCTTTCTCTCCATCCCTCTCTTTCTCTCTCTCCATACCTCTTTCTCTCTCTCTCTCTCTCCATCCCTCTCTTTCTCTCTCTCTCTCTCTCTCTCTCTCTCCATCCCTCTCTCTCTCCCTTTCTCTCTCTCTCTCCATCCCTCTCTCTCTCACCATCCTTCTCTCTCTCTCCATCCCTCTCTCTCATTCCTCCCTCTCTCTCTATCCTTCTCTCTCTCTCCATCCTTCTCTCTCTCTCCATCCCTCTCTCTCTCTCCATCCCTCTCTCTCTCTCCATCCCTCTCTCTCTCCATCCCTCTCTTTCTCTCTCCATCCCTCTCTTTCTCTCTCATCCCTCTTTTTCTCTCTCTCCATCTCTCTCTTTCTCTCGCCATCCCTCTCTTTCTCTCTCTCATCCCTCTCTCTCTCTCTCTCCATCCCTCTCTTTCTCTCTCTCATCCCTCTCTCTCTCTCCCTTTCTCTCTCTCTCCATCCTTCTCTCTCTCTCCATCCCTCTCTCTCTCTCCATCCCTCTCTCTCTCCATCCCTCTCTCTCTATCCTTCTCTCTCTCTCCATCTTTATCTCTCTCCATCCTTATCTCTCTCTCCATCTTTCTCTCTCCATCCCTCTCTCTCCATCCCTCTCTCTCGCTACATCCCTCTCTCTCTCTTTCTCTCCATCCCTCTCTCTCTCTCTCTCCATCCCTCTCTTTCTCTCTCTCTCTCTATCCTTCTCTCTCTCTCCCTCTCTCTCTCTCCATCCTTCTCTTTCTATCTCTCCATCCCTCTCTTTCTCTCCATCCCTCTCTTTCTCTCTCTCCATACCTTTTTCTCTCTCTCTCTCTCTCCATCCCTCTCTTTCTCTCTCTCTCTCTCTCTCTCTCTCTCTCTCTCTCTCTCCATCCCTCTCTCTCTCCCTTTCTCTCTCTCTCTCCATCCCTCTCTCTCTCTCCATCCTTCTCTCTCTCTCCATCCCTCTCTCTCTCCATCCCTCTCTCTCATTCCTCCCTCTCTCTCTATCCTTCTCTCTCTCTCCATCCTTCTCTCTCTCTCCATCTTTCTCTCTCCATCCCTCTCTCTCTCTCTCCATCCCTCTCTCTCGCTACATCCCTCTCTCTCTCGTTCTCTCCATCCCTCTCTCTCTCTCTCTCCATCCCTCTCTCCCTCTCTCTCCATCCCTCTCTCTCTCTCCACCCCTCTCTCTCTCTCTCTCCATCCCTCTCTCCCTCTCTCTCCATCCCTCTCTTTCTCTCTCTCTCTCTCTCTATCCTTCTCTCTCTCCATCCCTCTCTCTCTCTCCATCCTTCTCTTTCTCTCTCTCCATCCCTCTCTTTCTCTCCATCCCTCTCTTTCTCTCTCTCCATACCTCTTTCTCTCTCTCTCTCTCTCCATCCCTCTCTTTTCTCTCTCTCTCTCTCTCTCCATCCCTCTCTCTCCCTTTCTATCTCTCTCTCCATCCCTCTCTCTCTCTCCATCCTTCTCTCTCTCTCCATCCCTCTCTCTCATTCCTCCCTCTCTCTCTATCCTTCTCTCTCTCTCCATCCTTCTCTCTCTCTCCATCCCTCTCTCTCTCTCCATCCCTCTCTCTCTCTCCATCCCTCTCTCTCTCTCTCTCTCCATCCCTCTCTCTCTCTCTCTCTCCATCCATCTCTCTCTCTCTCCATCACGCTCTCTCTCTCTCCATCCCTCTCTCTCTCTCCATCCCTCTCCCTCTCTCCATCCCTCTCCCTCTCTCCATCCCTCTCCCTCTCTCCATCCCCCTCTCTCTCTCTCTCTCTCATCTCTCTCCATCCCTCTCTCCCTCTCTCTCCATCCCCCTCTCTCTCTCTCCATCCCTCTCTCTCTCTCCATCACTCTCTCCCTCTCTCTCCATCCCCCTCTCTCTCCATCCCTGTCTCTCTCTCCATCCCTCTCTACCCATCCCTCTCTCTCCATCACTCTCTCCCTCTCTCTCGCTACATCCCTCTCCCTCTCTTTCTCTCCATCCCTCTCTCTCTCTCTCTCCATCCCTCTCTCCCTCTCTCTCCATCCCTCTCTCGCTCTCTCTCCACCCCTCTCTCTATCTCTCCATCCCTCTCTCCCTCTCTCTCCATCCCTCTCTTTCTCTCTCTCTCTCTATCCTTCTCTCTCTCTCCATCCCTCTATCTCTCTCCATCCTTCTCTTTCTCTCTCTCCATCCCTCTCTTTCTCTCCATCCCTCTCTTTCTCTCTCTCCATACCTCTTTCTCTCTCTCTCTCTCTCTCTCTATCCCTCTCTTTCTCTCTCTCTCTCTCTCTCCATCCCTCTCTCTCTCCCTTTCTCTCTCTCTCTCCATCCCTCTCTCTCTCTCCATCCTTCTCTCTCTCTCCATCCCTCTCTCTCATTCCTCCCTCTCTCTCTATCCTTCTCTCTCTCTCCATCTTTATCTCTCTCCATCCTTCTCTCTCTCTCTCTTTCTCTCCATCCCTCTCTCTCTCTCTCTCTCCATCCCTCTCTTTCTCTCTCTATCCTTCTCTCTCTCTCCATCCCTCTCTCTCTCTCCATCCTTCTCTTTCTCTCTCTCCATCCCTCTCTTTCTCTCCATCCCTCTCTTTCTCTCTCTCCATACCTCTTTCTCTCTCTCTCTCTCTCCATCCCTCTCTTTCTTTCTCTCTCTCTCTCTCTCTCTCTCTCTCTCTCTCTCTCTCTCTCCATCCCTCTCTCTCTCCCTTTCTCTCTCTCTCTCCATCCCTCTCTCTCTCTCCATCCCTCTCTCCCTCTCTCTCCATCCCTCTCTCTCTCTCCACCCCTCTCTCTCTCTCTCTCTCCATCCCTCTCTCCCTCTCTCTCCATCCCTCTCTTTCTCTCTCTCTCTCTCTCTATCCTTCTCTCTCTCTCCATCCCTCTCTCTCTCTCCATCCTTCTCTTTCTCTCTCTCCATCCCTCTCTTTCTCTCCATCCCTCTCTTTCTCTCTCTCCATACCTCTTTCTCTCTCTCTCTCTCTCCATCCCTCTCTTTCTCTCTCTCTCTCTCTCTCTCTCTCTCCATCCCTCTCGCTCCCTTTCTCTCTTTCTCTCCATCCCTCTCTCTCTCTCCATCCTTCTCTCTCTCTCCATCCCTCTCTCTCATTCCTCCCTCTCTCTCTATCCTTCTCTCTCTCTCCATCCTTCTCTCTCTCTCCATCCCTCTCTCTCTCTCCATCCCTCTCTCTCTCTCCATCCCTCTCTCTCTCTCTCTCTCCATCCCTCTCTCTCTCTCTCTCCATCCCTCTCTCTCTCTCTCTCCATCACGCTCTCTCTCTCTCCATCCCTCTCTCTCTCTCCATCCCTCTCCCTCTCTCCATCCCTCTCCCTCTCTCCATCCCTCTCCCTCTCTCTCTCTCCATCCCCCTCTCTCTCTCTCTCATCTCTCTCCATCCCTCTCTCCCTCTCTCTCCATCCCCCTCTCTCTCTCTCCATCCCTCTCTCTCTCTCCATCACTCTCTCCCTCTCTCTCCATCCCCCTCTCTCTCCATCCCTGTCTCTCTCTCCATCCCTCTCTACCATCCCTCTCTCTCCATCACTCTCTCCCTCTCTCTCCATCCCCCTCTCTCTCCATCCTTCTCTCTCTCTCCATCTCTCTCTCTCCATCCCTTTCTCTCTCCATCCTTCTCTCTCTCTCTCTCCATCCCTCTCTCTCCATCCTTCTCTCTCTCTCTCCATCCCTTTCTCTCTCCATCCCTCTCTCTCTCCATCCTTCTCTCTCTCTCCATCCCTTTCTCTCTCCATCCTTCTCTCTCTCTCCATCCCTCTCTCTCATTCCTCCCTCTCTCTCTATCCTTCTCTCTCTCTCCATCCCTCTCTCTCTCTCTATCCTTCTCTCTCTCTCCATCCTTCTCTCTCTCTCCATCCTTCTCTCTCTCTCCATCCTTCTCTCTCTCTCCATCCCTCTCTCTCTCTCCATCCCTCTCTCTCTCCATCCCTCTCTCTCTCTCCATCCCTTTCTCTCTCCATCCTTCTCTCTCTCTCCATCCCTCTCTCTCATTCCTCCCTCTCTCTCTCTCTCCATCCTTCTCTCTCTCTCTCCATCCCGCTCTGTCACTTTTCCCATCCATCAGAGATCCCTACTATGGTAGATGGTATGTGCTATGGTAGATCCCTACTATGGTAGATGGTATGTGCTATGGTAGATCCCTACTATGGTAGATGGTATGTGCTATGGTAGATCCCTACTATGGTAGATGGTATGTGCTATGGTAGATCCCTACTATGGTCCTCCTCCCTTCTTCCCATTTGACACCACAATTATACAAGATCTTTTTAGTCAACGGAGTTTGGCTTTCCAATTCCAGTTTTCCGAAGAATCCCAAGGTTCCTTTATCCACAGTTAAACGTAAATAAATAAATGTTCCCCAAAAAATATATGCACGGTTGTAACGATGTGCAAATAACTAAAGTACAAAAGGGAAAATAAATAAACATAAATATGGTTATCAAAAAGAAAGGAGGATTAATTAAAAATGCCTTTATTTGTATGTTCAATAGAAACAAAGTTTTAGAACTCTGACGCATTTGGGCTGCATGGCCTTCGTCAGGTGGTACGATAAACATAAATATGGGTTGTATTCACAATGGTGTTAGTTCTTCACTGGCTGCCCTTTTCTAGATATGGGAGTTTAACAAAATTGGGTTTGTTTTCAAATTCTTTGTGGGTCTGTATAAACTGAGGGAAATATGTGTCTCTAATATGGTCATACATTGGGCAGGAGGTTAGGAAGTGCAGCTCAGTTTCCACCTCATTTTGTGGGCAGTGTTTGAGCCTGTCTTCTCTTGAGAGCCATGTATGCCTACAGCGGCCTTTCTCAATAGCAAGGCTATGCTCACTGAGTCTGTACATAGTCAAAGCTTTCCTTAAGTTTGAGTCAGTCACAGGGGTCAGGTATTCTGCCGCTGTGTACTCTCTGTTTAGGATCAAATAGCATTCTAGTTTGCTCTGTTTTTTGTTAATTCTTTCCAATGTGTCATTTTGATTGCTCATGATTTGGTTGGGTCTAATTGTGTTGCTGTCCTGGGGCTCTGTGGGTTCTGTTTGTGTTTGTGAACAGAGCCCCAGGACCAGCTTGCTTAGGGGACTCTTCTCCAGGTTCATCTCTCTGTAGGTGATGGCTTTGTTATGGAAGGTTTGGGAATCACTTCCTTCTAGGTGGTTGTAGAATTGAATGGCACTTTTTGGGATTTTGATAATTAGCGGGTATCGGCCTAATTCTGCTCTGAATACATTATTTGGTGTTTTACATGGTATACAGAGGACATTTTAGCAGAATTCTGCTTGCAAAATCTCAATTTGGTGTTTGTCCCATTTTGTGAATTCTTGGTAGGTGAGCGATAGATACACCAGAACGCTCTCCTTCCATCCATCTGATGCAGTAGATAGATACACCAGAACGCTCTCCTTCCATCCATCTGATGCAGTAGATAGATACACCAGACCTCTCTTATTGACCTCTGAAACTGTGTGTAGATGTGTTTTGACTGGCTAGAGCCAGAGGTACTGGGAGGAGAAGAGAGGATGAAACAAAGAGAATCTCTCTTCTGTTGTTTTATTCTGTTTGGTATGCAGTTAGACTGTAGCTCTGCAGTAGCATATAGCTCTGCTCTGTCTCTCTCCTTCCTCTCTATCTCTGTCTGTCGCTATCTTCTCTCTCGCTCTCCTTCCTCTCTATGTCTGTCTGTCGCTATCTTCTCTCTCTCTCCCTCTCTCTCTCTCTATGCTCTCTCTCCTTCCTTTCTATCTTTGTCTGTCGCTATCTTCTCTCTCTCCCTCTCTCTGCTCTCTCTGCTCTCTCCTTCCTCTCTATCTCTGTCTGTCGCTATCTTCTCTCTCTCCCTCCTCCTGATGTCTTTCAGGAATATTAAAGACTGCAACATTACTGTAACAAGCCGCAGTGTGTGTGTGTGTGTGTGTGTGTGTGTGTGTGTGTGTGTGTGTGTGTGAGCGCACCCCCCCTGGGTAGCTGGGTAGTTCAGTAGCTCCTTTCCCTCTTCTGTAGAACCACAACCATTGTGAGAGGAAGGGGAGGAGGGGAAGGAGAGGGGAGGGGAAGGGAAGGAGAGGAGGGGAAGGAGAGGAGAGGAGAGGAGGGGAAGGAGAGGATGGGAAGGAGAGGAGGGGAAGGAGAAGGAGAAGGGAAGCAGAGGAGAGGAGAGGGGAAGGGAAGGAGAGGAGAGGAAGGGGAGGAGGGGAAGGAGAGGGGAGGGAAAGGGAAGGAGAGGAGGGGAAGGAGAGGAGGGGAAGGAGAGGACGAAGGAGAGGAGGGGAAAGAGAGGATGAAGGAGAGGAGGGGAAGGAGAGGAGTGGAAGGAGAGGAGAGGAAGGAGAGGATGGGAAGGAGAGGAGGGGAAGGAGAGGACGAAGGAGAGGAGGGAAAGGAGAGGAGTGGAAGGAGAGGAGAGGAAGGAGAGGATGGGAAGGAGAGGAGGGGAAGGAGAGGACGAAGGAGAGGAGGGAAAGGAGAGGATGAAGGAGAGGAGGGGAAGGAGAGGAGTGGAAGGAGAGGAGAGGAAGGAGAGGATGGGAAGGAGAGGAGGGGAAGGAGAGGACGAAGGAGAGGAGGGAAAGGAGAGGATGAAGGAGAGGAGGGGAAGGAGAGGAGAGGAGGGGAAGGAGAGGAGGGGAAGGAGTGAAGGGGAAGGAGGGGAAGGAGAGAAGGGGAAGGAGAGGAGAGGAGGGGAAGGAGAGAAGGGGAAGGAGAGGAGTGGAAGGAGAGGAGAGGAAGGAGAGGATGGGAAGGAGAGGAGGGGAAGGAGAGGACGAAGGAGAGGAGGGAAAGGAGAGGATGAAGGAGAGGATGAAGGAGAGGAGGGGAAGGAGAGGAGGGGAAGGAGAGGAGGGGAAGGAGTGAAGGGGAAGGAGGGGAAGGAGAGAAGGGGAAGGAGAGGAGAGGAGGGGAAGGAGAGGAGGGGAAGGAGTGAAGGGGAAGGAGGGGAAGGAGAGAAGGGGAAGGAGAGGAGAGGAGGGGAAGGAGAGAAGGGGAAGGAGAGGAGGGGAAGGAGGGGAAGGAGAGGAGGAGTGGAAGGAGAGAAGGGGAAGGAGAGGAGGAGGGGAAGGCATTAATACACATCCCCATTCACACTGTATCATAAAGACATTAATACACGAACAGTGTCAGGGGATGTGAAAGAAGTTGTGACAAAAGTTTTGGGGGTGAGGAAGTGGAGGAACGTGTTCTATTATTCATGTAGAAATGCTTTCTGGGTAATTTCACCTCCTTATTCTACTGCCGCAGAGTCACCTCGCACACACATACACACCCCTCGGAGAAGAACCTCATTCAAATTGAAGATGAGGAAAATTCTTCCCCCTAGGCGGAAACCAAACCGCGATTGAGAAGCAGCTACTAAATATTGAAGAGGGAGAGGCGAAGGGGCAACAGCCAAAGTCAAAGCTGTGTGTGTGTGTGTGTGTGTGTGTGTGTGTGTGTGTGTGTGTGTGTGTGTGTGTGTGTGTGTGTGTGTGTGTGTGTGTGTGTGTGTGTGTGTGTGTGTGTGTGTGTGTGTGTGTGTGTGAAGTTGTAGAGAGGGGGCTATGAATAAGAACTCATGTAGCAAAACAAGACACTAACATGCTGGCTCAGTCCTAACTGTCACTTCACTGTCCATCATAGAAGATAGAAGATAGACTACAGGGCCTTGGAAG
Organism: Oncorhynchus clarkii lewisi; assembly: GCF_045791955.1. Classification (NCBI taxonomy): domain Eukaryota; kingdom Metazoa; phylum Chordata; class Actinopteri; order Salmoniformes; family Salmonidae; genus Oncorhynchus; species Oncorhynchus clarkii. The sequence goes on from NC_092148.1 coordinate 90,977,118, forward strand.
AATGATTTCCTACCATCAACCTCCTGTTACTCTTAGCTTCTGGCGCATCTTTTTAGCCTTGTTGTTTCTGCTGCCTCTGATGTTGTTTGTAGTTGTTTTCTCTGCTATTTCCTTGCAAGCTTGCTGTTACGTTTACACCGGGAGTCAGGAAACAGGTGTAGAAGGTCAGTTTCATAACAATAAATGCAGATTAACAAAACATGAGTAGAGTACAGAACGTGAATCAAAAGCAATACTACCTAGTGACTGATGGCTACTGAAATGAAGGGAGAGTAATCAAGGAATTAATGATGTTCAGGTGTGGGTGATGATGAGGACCAGGTGTGGGTGATGATGAGGACCAGGTGTGGGTGATGATGAGGACCAGGTGTGGGTAATGATGAGGACCAGGTGTGGGTGATGATGAGGACCAGGTGTGTGTGATGATGAGGACCAGGTGTGTGTAATGATGATGACCAGGTGTGGGTGATGATGAGGACCAGGTGTGGGTGATGATGAGGACCAGGTGTGTGTCATGATGAGGACAAGGTGTGTGTAATGAAGAGGACCAGGTGTGTGTAATGATGAGGACCAGGTGTGGGTGATGATGAGGACCAGGTGTGTGTAATGATGAGGACCAGGTGTGTGTAATGAAGAGGACCAGGTGTGTGTAATGATGAGGACCAGGTGTGTGTAATGATGATGACCAGGTGTGGGTGATGATGAGGACCAGGTGTGGGTGATGAGGACCAGGTGTGTGTAATGATGAGGACCAGGTGTGTGTGATGATGAGGACCAGGTGTGTGTAATGATGAGGACCAGGTGTGGGTGATGATGAGGACCAGGTGTGTGTGATGATGAGGACCAGGTGTGTGTAATGATGAGGACCAGGTGTGTGTGATGATGAGGACCAGGTGTGTGTAATGATGATGACCAGGTGTGGGTGATGATGAGGACCAGGTGTGGGTGATGATGAGGACCAGGTGTGTGTCATGATGAGGACAAGGTGTGTGTAATGAAGAGGACCAGGTGTGTGTAATGATGAGGACCAGGTGTGGGTGATGATGAGGACCAGGTGTGTGTAATGATGAGGACCAGGTGTGTGTAATGAAGAGGACCAGGTGTGTGTAATGATGAGGACCAGGTGTGTGTAATGAAGAGGACCAGGTGTGTGTAATGATGAGGACCAGGTGTGGGTGATGATGAGGACCAGGTGTGGGTGATGATGAGTACCAGGTGTGTGTGATGATGAGGACCAGGTGTGTGTGATGATGAAGACCAGGTGTGTGTAATGAAGAGGACCAGGTGTGTGTAATGATGAGGACCAGGTGTGTGTAATGAAGAGGACCAGGTGTGTGTAATGAAGAGGACCAGGTGTGTGTAATGATGAGGACCAGGTGTGTGTAATGAAGAGGACCAGGTGTTGGTGAGGATGAGGACCAGGTGTGTGTAATGAAGAGGACCAGGTATGTGTAATGAAGAGGACCAGGTGTTGGTGATGATGAGGACCAGGTGTGTGTAATGATGAGGACCAGGTGTGTGTAATGAAGAGGACCAGGTGTGTGTAATGAAGAGGACAAGGTGTGTGTAATGATGAGGACCAGGTGTGTGTAATGAAGAGGACCAGGTGTGTGTAATGATGAGGACCAGGTGTGTGTAATGAAGAGGACCAGGTGTGTGTAATGATGAGGACCAGGTGTGTGTAATGATGAGCACCAGGTGTGGTTGATGATGAGGACCAGGTGTAGGTGATGATGAGGACCAGGTGTGGGTGATGATGAGGAACAGGTGTGTGTAATGATGGGGACCAGGTGTGTGTAATGATGAGGACCAGGTGTGTGTAATGATGAGGACCAGGTGTGTGTAATGAAGAGGACCGGGTGTGGGTAATGAAGAGGACCAGGTGTGGGTGATGATGAGGACCGGGTGTTGGTGATGATGAGGACCGGGTGTGGGTGATGATGAGGACCAGGTGTGGGTGATGATGAGGACCAGGTGTGTGTAATGATGAGGACCAGGTGTGTGTAATGATGAGGACCAGGTGTTGGTGATGATGAGGACCAGGTGTGGGTGATGATGAGGACCAGGTGTGTGTAATGATGCGGACCAGGTGTTGGTGATGATGAGGACCAGGTGTGGGTGATGATGAGGACCAGGTGTGGGTGATGATGAGGACCAGGTGTGTGTAATGATGAGGACCAGGTGTGTGTGATGATGAGGACCAGGTGTGGGTGATGATGAGGACCAGGTGTGTGTAATGAAGAAGACCAGGTGTGTGTAATGATGATGACCAGGTGTGTGTAATGATGAGGACCAGGTGTGTGTAATGAAGAGGACCAGGTGTGTGTAATGATGAGGACCAGGTGTGTGTAATGATGAGCACCAGGTGTGGTTGATGATGAGGACCAGGTGTAGGTGATGATGAGGACCAGGTGTGGGTGATGATGAGGAACAGGTGTGTGTAATGATGGGGACCAGGTGTGTGTAATGATGAGGACCAGGTGTGGGTGATGATGAGGACCAGGTGTGGGTGATGATGAGGACCAGGTGTGGGTAATGATGAGGACCAGGTGTGGGTGATGATGAGGACCAGGTGTTGGTGAGGATGAGGACCAGGTGTGTGTGATGATGAGGACCAGGTGTGTGTAATGATGATGACCAGGTGTGGGTGATGATGAGGACCAGGTGTGGGTGATGAGGACCAGGTGTGTGTAATGATGAGGACCAGGTGTGTGTGATGATGAGGACCAGGTGTGTGTAATGATGAGGACCAGGTGTGGGTGATGATGAGGACCAGGTGTGTGTGATGATGAGGACCAGGTGTGTGTAATGATGAGGACCAGGTGTGTGTGATGATGAGGACCAGGTGTGTGTAATGATGATGACCAGGTGTGGGTGATGATGAGGACCAGGTGTGGGTGATGATGAGGACCAGGTGTGTGTCATGATGAGGACAAGGTGTGTGTAATGAAGAGGACCAGGTGTGTGTAATGATGAGGACCAGGTGTGGGTGATGATGAGGACCAGGTGTGTGTAATGATGAGGACCAGGTGTGTGTAATGAAGAGGACCAGGTGTGTGTAATGATGAGGACCAGGTGTGTGTAATGAAGAGGACCAGGTGTGTGTAATGATGAGGACCAGGTGTGGGTGATGATGAGGACCAGGTGTGGGTGATGATGAGTACCAGGTGTGTGTGATGATGAGGACCAGGTGTGTGTGATGATGAAGACCAGGTGTGTGTAATGAAGAGGACCAGGTGTGTGTAATGATGAGGACCAGGTGTGTGTAATGAAGAGGACCAGGTGTGTGTAATGAAGAGGACCAGGTGTGTGTAATGATGAGGACCAGGTGTGTGTAATGAAGAGGACCAGGTGTTGGTGAGGATGAGGACCAGGTGTGTGTAATGAAGAGGACCAGGTATGTGTAATGAAGAGGACCAGGTGTTGGTGATGATGAGGACCAGGTGTGTGTAATGATGAGGACCAGGTGTGTGTAATGAAGAGGACCAGGTGTGTGTAATGAAGAGGACAAGGTGTGTGTAATGATGAGGACCAGGTGTGTGTAATGAAGAGGACCAGGTGTGTGTAATGATGAGGACCAGGTGTGTGTAATGAAGAGGACCAGGTGTGTGTAATGATGAGGACCAGGTGTGTGTAATGATGAGCACCAGGTGTGGTTGATGATGAGGACCAGGTGTAGGTGATGATGAGGACCAGGTGTGGGTGATGATGAGGAACAGGTGTGTGTAATGATGGGGACCAGGTGTGTGTAATGATGAGGACCAGGTGTGTGTAATGATGAGGACCAGGTGTGTGTAATGAAGAGGACCGGGTGTGGGTAATGAAGAGGACCAGGTGTGGGTGATGATGAGGACCGGGTGTTGGTGATGATGAGGACCGGGTGTGGGTGATGATGAGGACCAGGTGTGGGTGATGATGAGGACCAGGTGTGTGTAATGATGAGGACCAGGTGTGTGTAATGATGAGGACCAGGTGTTGGTGATGATGAGGACCAGGTGTGGGTGATGATGAGGACCAGGTGTGTGTAATGATGCGGACCAGGTGTTGGTGATGATGAGGACCAGGTGTGGGTGATGATGAGGACCAGGTGTGGGTGATGATGAGGACCAGGTGTGTGTAATGATGAGGACCAGGTGTGTGTGATGATGAGGACCAGGTGTGGGTGATGATGAGGACCAGGTGTGTGTAATGAAGAAGACCAGGTGTGTGTAATGATGATGACCAGGTGTGTGTAATGAAGGGGACTGGGTGTGTGTAATGATGAGGACCAGGTGTGTGTAATGAAGAGGACCGGGTGTGTGTGATGAAGAGGACCGGGTGTGGGTAATGATTGTTGCCAATAGCAGGGGTTAGTAAACTGGAGAGAGAGAGAGAGAGAGAAAATAAATCAGCTCAATGTAATTGAAGAATCCATAGACTCTAACCACTTCTGGGATTATTGGAAAACACTAAACAAACAACAACACAAAGGGTTATCTATCCAAAATGGAGATTCTCCAATCACTTCTCCAATCTTTTTGGCTCTTTAACAAAGAACACACAGCAAAAACATATACATTATCTAATACAAACATTTGAATCAACTTTCAAAAACTACCAGAAACCACTGGATTCTCAAAGTAAAGTGAATGAACTCCAGGAGAAAATACAAAACCTCCCCAAAAACCCTGTGGTGTTGATGGTATCCTAAATATACAGACCACGGATTCTGATTGGCTAAACTTAAACTCTTTAACATCATCCTTAGCTCTGGCATCTTCCCCAATATTTGGAACCAATGACTGATCACCCTAATTCACAAAGTGGATATGTGTGGGGTATGCATCAGCAGCAACCTTGGGAAAATCCTCTGCGTTATCATTAACTGCAGACTCTTACATTTCCTCAGTGAACACAGTGTTCGCAGAGAGACAGAGAGAGAGAGAGAGAGTCCTTTACCATTTGTACATTGTTAAAACACTGTATATATATATAATATGACATTTGTAATGTCTTTATTGTTTTGAAACTTCTGTATGTGTAATGTTTACTGTTAATTGTTATTGTTTATTTCACTTTATATATTCACTTTATATATTATCTACCTCACTTGCTTTGGCAATGTTAACACATGTTTCCCATGCCAATAAAGCCCTTGAATTGAATTGAATTGAATTGAGAGAGAGGGAGGGAGGGAGGGAGGGAGGGAGGGAGGGAGGGAGGGAGGGAGAGGGAGGGAGGGAGGGAGAGAGAGAGAGAGAGAGAGAGAGAGAGAGAGAGAGAGAGAGAGAGAGAGAGACAGAGAGAGAGAGAGAGACAGACAGACCGCTCGCCAACCAATAATTCACAAAATGGGACAAAACACCAAATTGAGACTCTGCATGCAGAATTCTGCAAGAATATCCTCCGTGTACAATGTAAAACACCAAATAATGCATGCAGAGCAGAATTAGGCCGATACCCACTAATTATCAAAATCCAGAAAAGAGCCATTCAATTCTAAAACCACCTAAAAGGAAGCGATTCCCAAACCTTCCATGATAAAGCCATCACCTACAGAGAGATGAACCTGGAGAAGAGTCCCCTAACTAAGCAAGCTGGTCCTGTGGCTCTGTTCACAAACACACCCCACAGAGCCCAGGACAGCAGCACAATTAGACCCAACCAAATCATGAGAAAACAAAAAGATAATTACTTGACACATTGGAAAGAATTAACAAAAAAACAGAGCAAACTAGAATGCTATTTGGCCCTAAACAGAGAGTACACAGCGGCAGAATACCTGACCACTGTGACTGACCCAAAATTAAGGAAAGCTTTGACTACGTACAGACTCAGTGAGCATAGCCTTGCTATTGAGAAAGGCCGCCGTAGGCAGACCTCTCAAGAGAATACAGGCTATGTGCTCACTGCCCACAAAATGAGATAGAAACTGAGCTACACATCCTAACCTCCTGTCAAATGTATGACCATATTAGAGACACATATTTCCCTCAGATTACACAGATCCACAAAGAATTCAAAAACAAACCTGATTTTGATAAACTCCCATATCTACTGGGTGAAATTCCACAGTGTGCCATCACAGCAGCAAGATTTGTGACCTGTTGCCACAAGAAAAGGTCAACCAGTGAAGAACAAACACCATTGTAAATACAACCCATATTTATGCTTATTTATTTTATCTTGTGTCCTTTAACCATTTTTACATTGTTACAAGACCGTATATATATATAATATGACATTTGTAATGTCTTTTTTCTTTTGGAACTTCTGTATGTGTAATGTTTACTGTTAATTTGTTTTTATTTCACTTTTGTAAAATATCTACCTCACTTGCTTTGGCAATGCTAACATATGTTTCCCATGCCAATAAAGCCCCTTGAAATGAATTTAATTGAGAGAGAGAGAGAGGGGGGGGGGGGGGGGGAGTAGATTGATAGTTGAGTGCATTAAGAGCAGGAGAAGACTATAGGAGGTGATGGAAGACTATGGAAGACTATAGGAGACTATAGAAGACTAAATAAGACTATATGAGACTATAGAAGACTACAGAAGACTATAGGAGGTGATGGAAGACTATGGAAGACTATAGGAGACTATAGAAGACTATAGAAGACTATAGGAGACTATATGAGGTGATGGAAGACTATAGAAGACTATAGGAGACTATATGAGGTGATGGAAGACTATAGAAGACTAAAGAAGACTATAGGAGACTAAAGAAGACTATAGGAGACTAAAGAAGACTATAGGAGACTATAGAAGACTATAGGAGGTGATGGAAGACTATGGAAGACTATAAGAGACTATAGAAGACTATAGGAGACTATAGAAGACTATAGGAGACTATAGAAGACTAAAGAAGACTATAGGAGACTATATGAGGTGATGGAAGACTATAGAAGACTATAGGAGACTATATGAGGTGATGGAAGACTATAGAAGACTAAAGAATACTATAGGAGACTAAAGAAGACTATAGGAGACTATAGAAGACTATAGGAGGTGATGGAAGACTATGGAAGACTATAAGAGACTATAGAAGACTATAGGAGACTATATAATACTAAAGAAGACTATATGAGACTATAGAAGACTATAGGAGACTATAGAAGACTATAGGAGGTGATGGAAGACTATGGAAGACTATAGGAAACTATAGAATACGATAGAAGACTATAGGAGACTATATGAGGTGATGGAAGACTATAGAAGACTATAGGAGACTATATGAGGTGATGGAAGACTATAGAAGACTAAAGAAGACTATAGGAGACTAAAGAAGACTATAGGAGACTAAAGAAGACTATAGGAGACTAAAGAAGACTATAGGAGACTATAGAAGACTATAGGAGGTGATGGAAGACTATGGAAGACTATAAGAGACTATAGAAGACTATAGGAGACTATAGAAGACTATAGGAGACTATAGAAGACTAAAGAAGACTATAGGAGACTATAGAAGACTATAGGAGGTGATGGAAGACTATGGAAGACTATAGGAGACTATAGAAGACTATAGGAGACTATAGGAGACTATAGGAGACTACAGAAGACTATAGGAGACTATAGAAGACTATAGGAGACTATAGAAGACTATAGAAGACTATAGGAGACTATAGGAGACTATAGGAGACTATAGAAGACTATAGAAGACTATAGCAGACTAGGAGGTGATGGAAGAATATAGGAGACTAAATGAGACTATAGGAGACTATAGGACGTGATGGATGACTATAGGAGTCTATATGAGGTGATGGAAGACTATAGAAGACTATAGGAGACTATATGAGGTGATGGAAGACTATAGAAGACTAAAGAAGACTATAGAAGACTATAGGAGACTATAGGAGACTATAGCAGACTAGGAGGTGATGGAAGAATATAGGAGACTAAATGAGACTATAGGAGACTATAGGACGTGATGGATGACTATAGGAGTCTATAGGAGGGGACGGAAGACTATATGAGACTATAGGAGGGGAGGGAAGACTATAGAAGACTATAGGAGACTATAGGAGGTGATGGATGACCATAGGAGACTATAGGAGGGGATGGTAGACTATAGGAGACTATAGGAGGGGATGAAGACTATAGGAGACTATAGGAGGGGATGAAGACTATAGGAGACTACAGCAGACTATAGGAGGTGATGGAAGACGATAGGAGACTATAGGAGGGGACGGAAGACTATATGAGACTATAGGAGGGGAGGGAAGACTATAGAAGACTATAGGAGACAATAGGAGGTGATGGAAGACTATAGGAGGCAATAGGAGACTATAGGAGGGGATGGAAGACCATAGGAGACTATAGGAGGGGATAGAAGACTATAGGAAGTGGTGGAAGACTATAGGAGACTATAGGAGGTGATGGAAGACTATAGGAGACTATAGGAGGTGATGGAAGACTATAGGAGACTATAGGAGGTGATGAAGACTATAGAAGACTATAGGAGACAATAGGAGACTACAGGAGGGGATGGAAGACCATAGGAGACTATAGGAGGGGATGGGAGACTATAGGAGGTGATGGAAGACTATAGGAGGTGATGGAAGACTATAGGAGACTATAGGAGGTGATGGAAGACTATAGGAGACTATAGGAGGTGATGAAGACTATAGAAGACTATAGGAGACAATAGGAGACTATAGGAGGGGATGGAAGAATATAGGAGGTGATGGAAGAATTTAGGATGTGATGAGAGACTATAGAAGACTCTAGGAGGTGATGAAAGACTATAGGAGACTATATAAGACTATAGGAGGTGATGGAAGTATATAGGAGACTATAGAAGAATATAGGAGGTGATGGAAGAATATAGGAGACAATATGAGACTATAGGAGGTGATGGGGGACTATAGAAGACTATAGGAGGTGATGGAAGACTATAGAAGACTATAGGAGGTGATGGAAGACTATATGAGACTATAGGAGGTGATTGAAGACTATAGAAGACTATAGAAGGGGATGGAAGGTCAAAGAGTTAGAAAGCTTGAAATAACATCTTTCTCTCTCTCCATTATTCTCCCATACCTTCCTTATCCCACTACTTTCCCTCGCTACCCCTACTCTTCCTCCTCTCCTCTCCCTCCTCCTCCTCTCCTTCCTCCAGGTGTATGTCTGGTGATGGGCTGTATAATCTACCCTGACGGCTGGGACAGTGACGAGGTGCGGAGGATGTGTGGGGAGCAGACGGACAAGTACAGCCTGGGAGCGTGCTCCATGCGCTGGGCTTACATCCTGGCTATCATGGGGGTTCTGAATGCCCTCATGCTCTCCTTCCTGGCTTTTGTACTGGGCAACAGACAGGACGGACTCATGACCGAGGAACTACTGGCTGAGAGCAAGGGTGAGACTGGAGAGCATTCCATTAGGACCTGTATACACTTTTGTCTCTCTCTCTCTCTCTCTCTCTCTCTCTCTCTCTCTCTCTCTCTCTCTCTCTCGCTCGCTCTCTCTCTCTCTCCCTCTCTCTATTAACTTGATATGGTCTTGATCCATAGTGTTAGGTAGCCAGCCAGATAAAGGTGGAGCAGCACAACACGCACAACAGCACACACAGTTCACTTTTGTTTATTGTCTATATCCATTTGCTTTGGCAATGTTAACATATGCTTCCCATGCCAATAAAGCCCTTTGAATTGACACACACACACTCGTGTGAGGACCAGTAGCACAGATTGAAAACATTAAACAGTGAAATACTTCACTTGTCTGCTGAATGTTGAGATCGAGGAGCCATCAGAGTCGACAAGTCATCGACAGAGTTGACAAGTCACCGACAGAGTTGACAAGTCACCGACAGAGTTGACAAGTCACTGACAGAGTTGACAAGACACTGACAGAGTTGACAAGACACTGACAGAGTTGACAAGTCACTGACAGAGTTGACAAGTCACTGACAGAGTTGACAAGTCACTGACAGAGTTGACAAGTCACTGACAGAGTTGACAAGACACTGACAGAGTTGACAAGACACTGACAGAGTTGACAAGACACTGACAGAGTTGACAAGTCACTGACAGAGTTGACAAGTCACTAACAGAGTTGACAAGTCACTAACAGAGTTGACAAGTCACTGACAGAGTTGACAAGTCACTGACAGAGTTGACAAGTCACTGACAGAGTTGACAAGTCACTGACAGAGTTGACAAGTCACTAACAGAGTTGACAAGTCACTGACAGAGTTGACAAGTCACTGACAACAGTCAAGTCAATAACATGACATTTGTAATGTTGGAATGTTGGAACGTCTGTGAGTGTAATGTTGGAACGTCTGTGAGTGTAATGTTGTAATGTTGTAATGTTGGAACGTTGGAATGTTGTAATGTTGGAACGTTGGAATGTTGGAACGTCTGTGAGTGTAATGTTGTAATGTTGGAACGTTGGAATGTTGGAACGTTGGAATGTTATAATGTTGGAACGTTGGAATGTTGGAATGTTGGAACGTTGGAATGTTGGAACGTCTGTGAGTGTAATGTTTACTGTACAGTTTTTGTTGTTTATTTCACTTTTGTTTATTATCTATTTCACTTGCTTTGACAATGTTAACATATGTTTCCCATGCCAATAAAGCCCTTCAGTGGAATTTAATTGAGTGAACATGAGAGGGGAGGTAGAGATAAGAGAACAGAGAGAGGGGAAAAAGGGATGACATAAGAGAGAGAGAGAGAGAACAGAGAGAACAGAGAGAACAGAGAGAGGGGAAAAGGGATGACATAAGAGGAGAGAGAGAGAGAGAGAGAGAGGGGGAAAGGGAAAGACAAGAGGAGAGAAAAATAGTAGATAAGACAAAGGTAGAAAGAAGAGGAGATGGAGAGGAGGTGAGACAGAAAGAGAGACAGACAGGCAGACAGACAGACTGATGTTGCAGCAGATGCGTAACTTGCAGCCAGGGGTCCAGGGGTCTTTTGAATGGAGGGATGGAGAAAAATTTAGGGATGGATGACAAATGGATGATTGCTCAGCTCACTGTTATCCTGTCTCA
>NC_092148.1:90993089-91006902 GCF_045791955.1 Oncorhynchus clarkii lewisi
GTAGTTTGTGGTATGGTATATTCTTCTTCACTGTGATGGGGGTGAATGAATGACTGTACGTCTCCTTTGTATCTTGTAGCTGAGGGGTGAATGTGTGTGTGAATGAGTGTGTGTATGGGATATGTGTCTGTCCACACGTCACTGTGTGTTTAATGCACCTTTTTAGTGTACCAACACACTGGCCTCGTCTCATACCGAGTCTCCTGTACATACAATACATTCCTCCCTATTTTAGTTTCCTGTCTCTCTCTCTCTCTCTCTCTCTCAATTTCTCTCTTTCTTTCTCTCTCTCTCTCCCTCTCTCTCTCTCTCAATTTCTCTTTCTCTCTCTCTCCCTCTCTCGCTCAATTTCTCTCTCTCTCTCTCCCTCTCGCTCTCAATTTCTCTTTCTCTCTCTCTCTCGCTCACTCGCTTTCTCTCTCTCTCCCCCCTCTCTCTCTCTCTCAATTTCTCTTTCTCTCTCCCGATTGCTCTCAATTTCTATCTTTTTCTTTCTCTCTCTCTCTCTCTTTCTCTCACTCTCTCAACTTCTCTCTCTCTCTCTCCCCCTCTCTCTCCCCCTCTCGCTCTCAATTTCTCTTTCTCTCTCAATTTCTCTCTCTCTTTCTCTCTCCCCCCCTCTCTCTCTCTCTCTCTCTCTCTGTCTCTCAGTATGTGTTTATCATTCATTATGGGGACATACAGCATACTAAGTGTGTAGAGGGTCATATATAATAATCTATTGATTGATGAATTGATTGGTTGATTGATTGATAAGGCCTGATGAGGTTATTCTAGTCCTATACCTCCATCGTGAGTTAGGAGGAGGAAGAGGAGGAGATGTGGTGAGCTTTAGTGTTAACACTGGAGAAAGGCCTGTCCCAGTCTCCTCTCTATATGTACCACTAATGTAAATGTAAATATCAAAACAGATACCAAACATTAAGAAACTATAAGGAAGAGAAGAGTAACTGCAATGAAATAAATAAATAAGAATATATGAGTATGATTAATAAAGGTTTTCACGTTAGAACAACGGTGTGTGTCCTGTGTTTTTATCTCATTGGTTTGGTGGTCCCTCTGTTATAGGCCAGGATTCAATCCCACCACTATTTGTCAACAATGCCGTTTTTTTTTTTTTTTTTTTTTTTTTGCAATGTTTGCGCTTTTGCAGAGACAAATTTCACGGGAAACTCTGCATATGTCCTCTCAATCAGAGATGACTTTTTTTTTCACATTGACATTAAAGTTTGATCGGTTTGAATCCTGGCCATGGACTGTATTAAATAAAAGTAGTCCAGTACTGGGCCCTTGGTATCTAGTTGTCCAGTACTGGGCCCTTGGTATCTAGTTGTCCAGTAATGGGCCCTTGGTATCTAGTTGTCCAGTACTGGGCCCTTGGTATCTAGTTGTCCAGTACTGGGCCCTTGGTATCTAGTTGTCCAGTACTGGGCCCTTGGTATCTAGTTGTCCAGTACTGGGCCCTTGGTATCTAGTTCGGCTATGAAAAAAGCCAACTGACATTTACTCCTGAGGTGCTGACCTGTTGCACCCTCGACAACTACTGTGATTATTATTATTTGACCCTGCTGGTCATCTATGAACATTTGAACATCTTGGCCATGTTCTGTTATAATCTCCACCCGGCACAGCCAGAAGAGGACTGGCCACCCCTCGTAGCCTGGTTCCTCTCTTGGTTTCTTCCTAGGTTTTGGTCTTTCTAGGGAGTTTTTCCTAGCCACCGTCCTTCTACACCTGCATTGCTTACTGTTTGGGGTTTTAGGCTGGATTTCTGGACAGCACTTTGAGATATCAGCTGATGTAAGAAAGGCTTTATAAATACATTTGATTTGATTAGTTAGAGAAGCTGAAGAACTGGATTAACATGAGAGAGACATGCAAGTGTACGGGTTTCTTACCCTGTTTGCATCAAGTCCACGATTCCGACCCGAGTTAAGCGTAAATAAATTGTAACGTTATTCCTATCTATGCACTTTTCTATCTATTCGTATTCTAACCTTGAACATGAGAATAGAATGCTATTCACCCACTATTGGCTCGGGGTGGAGGTGTGTCTACAGATAAACCATGACTGACCTTGACTTGAATCATGACTGACCTTGACTTAAACCACGACTGGCCTTGACTTAATTATTGGAACTCTGGGGTCGGTATTTCATTATTGGATAAAAAAAACGTTCCCATTTTAAGCGCGATATTTTGTCACGAAAAGATGCTCAACTATGCATATAATTGACAGCTTTGGAAAGAAAACACTCTGACGTTTCCAAAACTGCAAAGATATTGTCTGTGAGTGCCACAGAACTGATGCTACAGGCGAAAACAAGATGAAATTTCAAACAGGAAGTGCCCCAGATTTTGAAGGCGCTGTGTCCCAATATGGCTGTGAATGAGCCACGAATGAGCTTAGACTTTCTGTCGTTTCCCCATAGTGTCGACAGCATTGTGACGTATTTGTAGGCATATCATTGGAAGATTGACCATTTTACACTACATATACCAGGTGGTCGCTTGGTGTCCTCCGTCGCAATTATTGCATAATCTCCAGCTGCGTGTATTTTTCCGTTTGCTTCCGAGGAGAAACCCAACTGCCACAAATGATTTATCATCAAATAGATATGTGAAAAACACCTTGAGGATTGATTCTAAACAATGTTTGCCATGTTTCTGTCAATATTATGGAGTTAATTTGGTAAAAAGTTCGGCGTTGTAGAGACTGCATTTTCAGATTTTTTTCTTAGCCAAACGTGATGAACAAAACGGAGCGATTTCTCCTACACAAATAATCTTTTGGGAAAAAATGAACATTTGCTATCTAACTGAGGGTCTCCTCATTGAAAACATCCAAAGTTCTTCAAATGATTTTATTTGAATGCTTTTCTTGTTTTTGTGAAAATGTTGCCTGCTGAATGCTAGGCTTAATGCTATGCTAGCTATCAATACTCTTACACAAATGCTTATGTAGCTATGGTTGAAAAGCATATTTTGAAAATCTGAGATGACAGTGTTGTTAACAAAAGGCTAAGCTTGTGAGTGAATATATTTCTTTCATCTTTCATCTTTCATTAACGTTGCGTTATGGTAATGAGCTCCCGGATACGGGTTTGCTCGACGCTAGAGGTTAAACCATGACTGACCTTGATTTAAACCATGACTGACCTTGACTTAAACCACGACTGACCTTGACTTAAACCACGACTGACCTTGACTTAAACCACGACTGACCTTGACTTAAACCACGACTGACCTTGACTTAAACCACGACTGACCTTGACTTAAACCACGACTGACCTTGACTTAAACCACGACTGACCTTGACTTAAACCACGACTGACCTTGACTTAAACCACGAGTGACCTTGACTTAAACCATGAGTGACCTCGACTTAAACAATGACTGACGTTGACTTAAACCACGACTGACCTTGACTTAAACCATGACTGACCTTGACTTAAACCACGACTGACCTCGACTTAAACCACGACTGGCCTTGACTTAAACCATGACTGACCTTGACTTAAACCACGACTGACCTCGACTTAAACCACGACTGGCCTTGACTTAAACCATGACTGACCTTGACTTCATTCCCTTATACTTCCACCACCTTTAAAGAAATCATGAATAAGGTTGAGCGAACCTGAATAAAGTTGAGCGAACCTGAATAAGGTTGAGCGAACCTGAATAAATTAGAACGAACCTGAATAAGGTTGAGCGAACCTGAATAAGGTTGAGCGACCCTGAATAAAGTTGTACGAACCTGAATAAGGTTGAGCGAACCTGAATAAGGTTGAGAGAACCTGAATAAGGTTGAGAGAACCTGAATAAAGTTGAACGAACCTGAATAAAGTTGAACGAACCTGAATAAGGTTGAGCGAACCTGAATAAGGTTGAACGAACCTGAATAAGATTGAGCGAACCTGAATAAGGTTGAGCGAACCTGAATAAGGTTGAACGAACCTGAATAAGATTGCGCGAACCTGAATAAATTAGAGCGAACCTGAATAAGATTGAGCGAACCTGAATAAAGTTGAGCGAACCTGAATAAGGTTGAGCGAACCTGGATAAAGTTGAGCGAACCTGAATAAAGTTGAGCGAACCTGAATAAAGTCAAGCGAACCTGAATAAGATTGAGCGAACCTGAATAAGGTCAAGCGAACCTGAATAAGGTCAAGCGAACCTGAATAAGGTAGAACGAACCTGAATAAGGTCAAACGAACCTGAATAAGGTCAAGCGAGCCTGAATAAGATTGAGCGAACCTGAATAAGGTCAAGCGAACCTGAATAAGGTTGAGCGAACCTGAATAAAGTCAAGCGAACCTGAATAAGGTTGAGCGAACCTGAATAAAGTCAAGCGAACCTGAATAAGGTTGAACGAACCTGAATAAAGTCAAGCGAACCTGAATAAGGTTGAGCGAACCTGAATAAAGTTAAGCGAACCTGAATAAGGTTGAACGAACCTGAATAAAGTCAAGCGAACCTGAATAAGGTTGAGCGAACCTGAATAAAGTTAAGCGAACCTGAATAAGGTTGAGCGAACCTGAATAAAGTTGAGCGAACCTGAATAAAGTTGAGCGAACCTGAATAAAGTCAAGCGAACCTGAATAAGATTGAGCGAACCTGAATAAGATTGAGCGAACCTGAATAAGGTCGAGCGAACCTGAATAAAGTCAAGCGAACCTGAATAAGGTCAAGCGAACCTGAATAAGGTAAGGTCAAGCGAACCTGAATAAGGTCAAGCGAACCTGAATAAGGTCAAGCGAACCTGAATAAGGTCAAGCGAACCTGAATAAGGTCAAGCGAACCTGAATAAGGTTGAGCGAACCTAAATAAAGTCAAGCGAACCTGAATAAGGTCAAGCGAACCTGAATAAGGTTGAGCGAACCTGAATAAAGTCAAGCGAACCTGAATAAGGTTGAGCGAACCTGAATAAAGTTAAGCGAACCTGAATAAGATTGAGCGAACCTTCCGGTTCCAAGTGGAAAAGGCATCTACTTTCTTTTTAAAAATTGAAATAACAGCATTCTCCATTCACTGGCATTTCTAAATGGATAAGGGCCTGTTTTGCATGTTTGTTTTTACATTATATCATACAGTACATATAATAATGTCACATATCAGTTTGCAAACAATATAAAAAATAATAACATATATTTTTTAAATACGTATCGCAGGGGTTGGTAATGTTCTCTAGTTGTGCGGTGATTGGCTCAGTGTTCTGTCACTCTTGGGGACACTACGTCACCCCCAAATCTAAGGGTAGAGCTAGATAGTTCAAGCCCCTTGGGTGCTGCCATAGAGTTACATTCGTAGTGCCCACCCAAGAAGGCTCAAGGTCATTGGCCACAGATAAAATGATGTCAAATCACAATATATCTACACTAGTAGCTTTGATTGGACTGATCATGTCAACATCATACTTTCAAAATCTTAGCTAGTAAGCGAGCAGTCATCATCATGAATCAAGTCAACAATCTACTGGCAAATGCTTTTTAATCCTTGTCATATGAAGAGAAATAATGTTGGGGAATTATAGATAAAATGTATCAGTGCTCATTGGCTATTGGACATAAACATTACACAACAAGTTGAAAATCGGAAATTTAGCAATGAGTGGTTTGGAAGGAATCGTTGGCTAACTGCAAGCATTGCAAAGCAATCACCAGTCTGCTATTCAGTGGAGTGGGTGTGTGGTCCAAGTCTGGGTTTAAGGGTCTATTTTCCAAGTTTAAAAGGATAAACATTCAACATTGGCCATGCTGTCAATCCAGCATGACTTCTGCCGCGCTCAAAACAATTGGAAACATGGAAAATGGGAACTCTGACTTCAGTGACTTCAAGACAACTGGGAACTCTGGAAAAAAATTCAAGCTCCAACTGGGAAAATACGTTTAGAAATGTCATCCAACTCAAAATTGCAAGTCAGGAACTCAGGTCTCTTTCTAGAGCTCCAACCTGAAGATCACGTCATCAAGATTCAACCTTGTTTTTTTTCAGAGTTCCCCGTTGTCTTGAAAGCACCATAAATCCAGAGAATGACAGACTTTCATGAAACATTTTGCCCACGAAGAAGCCCCATGCCACCTTCCTGTTCAAGTGAGCACAGCACAACTGTGAGTCCAAAAATGTATTGTATGCTGCTGCATAAATTATGTAATATGCCAGGGAGATATGTATACTGTAGATAAGAAAGTAATACTAAGTGTATGTTGTGTAGTATGCTGTTAGTAGGCCATGTGCTTCACCCTAATAATTTCATCTACTGTTATGACTTGGTGGTGCACATGTAGTCTATAGCCTGTTTTAGAGAAATGTAATCATTAAATATTGTAAGAGCATTCATTGTCTGCTTTATATGCCCCCTTTATTTATTCAAAGGTTCTGACTTGGTGTACAGGGAGAATACTGTAAGAACGGCCCATGTTCTGAATTCTGTTGCTGTACTTTTCAAAAGTGCTGAACAAATAGTTATATTGACTACGTCAGTCCTAGCTTGCTCATTAATGTCTTATGCCTCGTGTACACTAGCACACAGTGCCGTTCGGTGAAACACAGCTTCCCGTTCATTTTCAATGGAAGCAAAGCGGTGAGAAGCGGAGAAGACGGGATCGTTGGGCAGCACGAACGTGGCATGGGAGTCAGTGAAAAAGTTCAATATTTCCCAACTTTATGCAAATCACCAGTCGCGACCGCTAGGCGATGACCTATCATATCGAGTGGTTCCCATGATGAATTTGACACTATGCGACCCAAGGCTGGAGACTTTCTTTAGCAGAGATGGCTGACAAAAATACCAGGTTGGAAGAAAATGTAAGTAATTATAATTTCATAACGAATCATGCAAAAACTGTACAGTTGAGAGGAATATGTTAGTTAATGGCAAACAAATATGCATATTGTTTTGACATAAAGTTAACTTACGAAAATCGCTATTTATCAAGCTAGCTGACTAGCTAACATTAGCCAGCTAGCTGGCTAGATTTATAGGTGTTGTGAAATGAGTATGAAATTGTACTTATGGTTGTTTCATGTTTTAGGGACTCCTGAAACAACCAGCTACCCAGGCTGTCGTCTTGTGAAACAGTGGATGTAAAGAATCTAGCTAGCTAAAGCGTTTCCTGCCAATTTAATGGACAATTTTGTAAGCTCGCCTTGCTGATATTTGCCATGCAGCTGAAGTAACGCGGCTAGTTAACTACTTTCTTGCTTATTGTGCAGCGGAGGATAACAATACCTGTATGCCTATGGATGTGTAGCTAGCTATCTACCTGATCTGCGCATGGACCCAAACGTTTGGTATACATATTAGTTCAGAACCTAGCTATGAACCTGGGCTATCATAGCAAGTTGTGTCAACTTCAAAACAGTCTGAATGACATTAATGAAGCCTATGGATTGAGTAGAATATAATATAACTTTGTGCCATGCATACAAGTCATATATACATGCAGTTATTACCATGCATGAGATCCCCACATTGTAGCCTGTACATTGAATATATTCACTGATCATGTACTCTACCTTGGCAAATAAAGGTGCGGTTCGGGTACGAATGTCTGTGAGATTCTTTTTCAGTCATATCCAATACCAGGAGTATCAAACTCCAGTCTTTGAGTGATTCTGTGTCTGCATGTATGTATTACAATTATACCCTTCAACAGTGTTGACCAATCCTGGTCCTGGGACACATTGTAACTATGCAATAGACTAGAAACATGATTTAACTAATTAAAGGCTGATTTGTAATTTGTATATACAGAAATATAATTTAAAAAACAGTACACTACACTTCCTATGCATCATGTAAATACTCTAAAACTGGTTGATCTCGATATCTAATTTCCTTCATCTGCATTGATCTGATAATGTCTCGACTTCCACCGAAGTTGTTCCCGCTCCTTGTTCGGGCGGCGTTCGGTTCCCATCTCATAATTATGTTCCTTATTTAACCCTCTGGTTTCCCTTTCTGTTTGTGCGTGATTGTCTTTCGTGTGTTGGATTTCTGTCCTGTTTTGTCCTTGTTTGATAACGGGATTTTTGTTACGTTCTTGGATTCAGTAAATACAGTGTTTATTTACTCTTACCTGTGTCCTGCGCCTGACTCCTTCACTATCTTCTAGATAGACTCTGACAGAATCACACACCTCATACATGGAGTCAGCAGGTGCAGCCAGCCCTCCGCTTCAAATGGAGGAGCGCGTTCAGCAGCAAACCATGGACCGATGGGAGAGAGGGGTTTTTCCTGTGAACCCTGTGTCGTCTCCTCAGGTTCCACCACTACCTACCGTGATGTCCGCCTCTCCATCATCAGGATCCGGTGGGATTCAGCTCTCGCTCCCGAGGGCGTATGATTTTCCTTAGGTGCCACTACAGTGGAAAGTCCAAACAAGGTCTCCACCATGCACATTCCCCCCAAATATGCCGATTTGGCACTCGCCATCTGTAAAAAGAAGGCGACTCAATTACCACCCCATCAACAGGGGGATTGTGCGATAGATCTCTTGGTAGAAGCTGCACTTCCCAGGAGTCACATGTATCCTCTGTCACAGGAGGAGACGGCGGCTAAGGAGACATATGTCATCGAATCTCTGGGACAGGGATACATTCAGCCTTCCATCTCACCTGTCTCCTCGAGTTTATTTTTTGTGAAGAAGAAGGGTGGAGGTTTGCGCCCGTGTATTGATTATCGAGGTTTGAATAAGATCACGGTAAAATACAGTTACCCGCTACCGCTCATAGCCAGTATGACCGAGTCATTACACAGGGCGGGCTTCTTCACAAAATTGGACCTCAGGAGCGCTTACAACCTGGTGCGTATCCGGGCGGGAGATGAGTGGAAGACAGCATTTAGCACCACTTCTGGGCATTATGAGTACCTCGTCATGCCGTACGGGTTATGAATGCTCCATCAGTCTTCCAATCCTTCGTAGATGAGATTTTCAGGGACCTGCACGGGCAGGGTGTAGTGGTGTATATAGATGACATTCTAATATACTCCGCTACACGCGCCGAGCATGTGTCCCTGGTACGCAGGGTGCTTGGCAGTCTGATGGAACATGACCTGTATGTCAAGGCTGAGAAAAGTTTGTTCTTCCAACAGTCCGTCCCCTTCCTAGGGTACTGCTTTTCCGCATCAGGGGTAGAGATGAAGAATGACTGCATTAAGGCTGTGTGTAATTGGCCAACTCCCACCACGGTAAAGGAGGTGCAGCGGTTTTTAGGGTTTGCCAACTACTACCAGAGGTTTATCCGGGGTTTTGGTCAGGTAGCGGCTCCCATTACCTCACTGCTGAAGGGGGGACCGGTGCGACTGCAGTGGTCGGCTGGGGCGGACAGGGCTTTTGCTCACCTGAAGGCTCTGTTTACCTCAGCTCCCGTACTGGCTCATCCTGATCCCTCCTTAGCTTTCATTGTTGAGGTGGACTTGTCCGATGCAGGGATAGGGGCTGTGCTGTCTCAGCGCTCGGGTACGCCACCAAAGCTCCGCCCCTGTGCATTCTTTTTGAAGAAGCTCAGCCCAGCGGAGCGAAACTATGATATGGGGGACTGGGAGTTGTTGGCTGTTGTCAAGGCTCTGAAAGCGTGGAGACATTGGCTTGAGGGGGCCAGACACCCTTTTCTCATTTGGGCTGACCACCGCAATCTGGAGTACATTCGAGCAGCGAGGCCAGGCAAGGTGGGCCATGTTTGTCACCCGCTTTTCTTTCACCCTCTCCTACAGACCAGCATCCCAGAATGTTAAGGCAGACGCACTGTCCCGGATGTATGACACAGAGGAGTGGTCCGCAGATCCCGCTGCCATTATTCCAGCTTCTTGCCCGGTGGCACGGGTGGTATGGGAGGTGTACGCGGACATGGAACGGGCGTCACGTTCAGAGCCCACTCCTACCCAGTGTCCGGTTGGGCGTAAGTATGTTCCGTTCGATGTCCGCAATCGTTTGATCTGTTGGGCCCACACTTCACCCTCCTCTGGTCATCCTGGCATCGGCCGGACAGCGCGCTGTCTTGCTGGGAAGTACTGGTGGCCCACGTTAGCCAAGGACGTGAGGGTTTATGTGTCCTCCTGTTCGGTGTGCGCACAGTGCAAGGCACCTAGACACCTGCCCAGAGGGAAATTACAACCCCTTCCCGTTCCACAACGACCGTGGTCACACCTTTCAGTGGATTTCCTGATGGATCTTCCACCCTCGCGGGGTAACACCACGATCCTAGTCGTTGTGGATCAGTTTTCTAATTCCTTCCTTTGCCCGGTCTCCCTACGGCCCTACAGACTGCGTAGGCCCTATTCACCCACATATTCCGGCACTATGGGGTGCCTGAGGATATAGTTTCTGATCGGGGTACCCAATTCGCGTCTAAAGTCTGGAGGGCGCTTATGGAGCGCCTGGGGGTCTCGGTCAGCCTTACCTCAGGTTTTCACCCCGAGAGCAACGGGCAGGTGGAAAGAGTCAACCATGAGGTGGGTAGGTTTCTGAGGTCCTATTGCCGGGACCGGCCGGGGGAGTGGGCGGTGTTTCTCCCCTGGGCAGAGATGGCTCAAAACTCCCTCCGCCACTCCTCCACTAACCTGTCACCTTTTCAGTGTGTGCTAGGTTACCAGCCGGTCCTGGCATCATGGCATCAGAGCCAGATCGAGGCTACTGCGGTGGATGAATGGTTTCGGCACTCGGAGGAGACATGGAACGCTGCCCATGTGCTTCTGCAAAGGGCCATCAAGCGGCAGAAGATGAGTGCCGACCGTCACCTCAGTGAGGCCCCGGAGTATGCACCGGGGGACCGGGTCTGGCTCTCGACCCGAAACCTGCCCCTTCACCTGCCCTGCCGGAAGCTGGGTTCGCGGTCTATGGGGCCATTCAAAGTCCTGAGGAGACTGAACGAGGTTTGCTATAGGTTACAGCTCCCCCTGATTACCGTATTAACCCCTCATTCCATGTGTCTCTCCTCAGGCCGGTGGTGGCTGGTCCGCTCCAGCAGTCTGAGGTGCGGGAGGTTACTCCACCCCTTCTGGATATCGAGGGGGCCCCGGCATGGACTCAAGACGTCGGGCGAGAGTACCTCGTGAAGTGGGAGGGGTACGGCCCGGAGGAGAGATGCTGGGTACCAGTGGGGGACATCCTGGACCCATCGTTACTCCAGGAATTTCACCGACTCCATCCGGATCGCCCTGCGTCTCGTCCCCCGAGGCCGGTGTCGGCGCACTGCTGGAGCCGCACGTCAAGGGAGGGGTACTGTCAAGACTTCCACCGAAGTTGTTCCCTCTCCTTGTTCGGGCGGCGTTCGTTCGGTGGTCAACGTCACCGGCTTTCTTGCTGCCACCGATCCATGTTTAATTTTTCCTTTTGTTTTGTCTGTTTATACACCTGGTTCCCATCTCATAATTATGTTCCTTATTTAACCCTCTAGTTTCCATTTATGTTTGTGCGTCTGACTCCTTCGCTATCTTCTAGATAGACTCTGACAGATAAACACAGGATAGGTGTAGTATTTCAAACGATAGACTTAATTTCAACCAGTAGAGAATGTGAAACACTTTATTGAAAGAAGTTAATAATCCAAGTGTTAACAATACATAATACATGCACTATAAATATTATAATTGTAATTTTATATTATAAACACAAGTTCAATCTGTACTTCAATGCACATCTGGTGTGCATTAAAAAAACAGAGGAAGAAAGAGGAGGTGGGGAGAGAGGTGTAAAAGACAGAAAGGGAAAGAGGTAAGAACAGAGGAAGAAAGGGAAAGAGGTAAGAACAGAGGAAGAAAGAGGG
Organism: Oncorhynchus clarkii lewisi; assembly: GCF_045791955.1. Classification (NCBI taxonomy): domain Eukaryota; kingdom Metazoa; phylum Chordata; class Actinopteri; order Salmoniformes; family Salmonidae; genus Oncorhynchus; species Oncorhynchus clarkii. Next base: position 91,004,862 of record NC_092148.1, read on the forward strand.
GAGGGAGAGAGGTAAGAACAGGGGAGGGAGAGAGGTAAGAACAGGGGAGGGAGAGGTGTAAAAGACTGAAAGGGAAAGAGGTAAGAACAGAGGAAGAAAGAGGGGGGGAGGGAAAGAGGTAAGAACAGAGGAGCAGGGAAGACAGCATATGATTAATGAACCACAGTGCTACCCTAATATTCTCTTAGTTCCCAACAATTACATAATAATGTCTGTCTCTAGTGGTGTCTCCTAACCAGCCTTGGGCTCCCAGTCGGCCCAAAGGTTATCTTAAGAGCGGGTGAGGTGGCGATGATGGGACTGGGGTTTGGCATCCTCTCTCACATCAAAACATACCTGCAGACGAGAGACAGAAGGAGAGAGAAAGAGAGAGAGAGCATGTTTAAACCTTGTTTTTATTTTTTATTCTAACATTGTTAGTCATCATAATAATCAGAAGGTGAAATGCAAAACTGACTTTGGATCATTAACTCTGGGACTACTGCATCTCTATCTGTATTTCAATGTAAAGCATCTCTTTATTAATACTTTCTGTTGACCCGACCAAATGACCGCTCACCTCTGATCATGCGTTGCCCTCTATGTAGCCAGTTCAGATGCGGGAGGGGTTGAATTGAATTTATTTTAGGTAACAGACATATACAAGAAAATGTACAATGTGGACGTAGAGGATATCACTTGAAAGTATTCATTAAAACGTTTGTTTCCATGGTGGTTCTCGATGGTAATAACAATATTGTAATAACAATAACACATATGATTAAAAGACAAAATTACAAACAACCATCAATACATTCATTTATATTGGCATCCTAAAAAGTGGCTCTATTCACAGCACTTAATCCCTAACCTTAAAAATCAACCATATTCATTTCACATTAAAACAATTTATTAATTGCACATCATACCGATCCTTCAAATAAATACACCTGACCAGCTGTAGGGGCACAAGGGGCAGTGGGGTGGTTTCTCTGACTTAGACAACCTTGTACAAATGAAAACCTTTGGCTGATTTTTAAAACTATTTTTTGCTTGCTTGATCTCCAATGGAAGGCTATTCCATAGACAAATGCCTGTATGGAAAAACGTGCTCCTCACAGTACTATTTACTCTCGGGATTTTACAAGACATAACACTAGCTCTGGTATTGTGACTGTGTTGATTATACCTGATAACATTATGTAGGTCCTAGGGGGAACATTCAGCATATACCTGATAACATTATGTAGGTCCTAGGGGGAACATTCAGCATATACCTGATAACATTATGTAGGTCCTAGGGGGGACATTCAGCATATACCTGATAACATTATGTAGGTCCTACGGGGGGAACATTCAGCATATACCTGATAACATTATGTAGGTCCTACGGGGGGAACATTCAGCACATACCTGATAACATTATGTGGGGGGGGGGGGGGGGGGGGACATCCAGATAACATTATGTGGGTCCTAGGGAAGATATTCAGCATATACCTGATAACATTATGTGGGTCCTAGGGAAGATATTCAGCATATACCTGATAACATTATGTGGGTCCTAGGGAAGATATTCAGCATATACCTGATAACATTATGTGGGTCCTAGGGAAGATATTCAGCATATACCAGATAACATTATGTGGGTCCTAGGGAAGATATTCAGCATATACCTGATAACATTATGTGGGTCCTAGGGAAGATATTCAGCATATACCTGATAACATTATGTGGGTCCTAGGGAAGATATTCAGCATATACCAGATAACATTATGTGGGTCCTAGGTAAGATATTCAGCATATACCTGATAACATTATGTGGGTCCTAGGGAAGATATTCAGCATATACCAGATAACATTATGTGGGTCCTAGGGAAGATATTCAGCATATACCAGATAACATTATGTGGGTCCTAGGGAAGATATTCAGCATATACCTGATAACATTATGTGGGTCCTAGGTAAGATATTCAGCATATACCAGATAACATTATGTGGGTCCTAGGGAAGATATTCAGCATATACCAGATAACATTATGTGGGTCCTAGGTAAGATATTCAG